>NC_134483.1:135080765-135200765 GCF_040206685.1 Ascaphus truei | reverse complement strand
GTCAGTAGGACAAATATAATTATGCAACTAAAAGTTTTTGGAATAGGTAGGAGGCAGCCAAGTTTTAAAAGCAATAAAGCAAAAGACCAAAGTCAATGATATAACAGAAAATAAAAATAAAAAATAGTTAATTTTCCAATTCAGTTTTGAGCTTTTAAATATCATTGTAAATTGCAGTCTAATGGTATTTGTTCTTTCTTTGAAACCAAATATATAGTATAGTACTTCATTAATTCTTTTACCAGCTATTAAGAGACATGTTCCATTGCAATTTTTTGTATGTTGCCAACATTTTGAAATGTATTTACAATGATCTACATTGTCTCCCTAAAATGTTACAATTCATGTTAAATCTACATCAACACATTTATTTTAGTGGAAATGGCAAAGCTTGTACATTTATCACCAAGTATTATTTATTAAGATAATACTGATCTTCCTATGCAATGAATCCTCCCAACGCACTTTGATGATTAATAGAGGGGAACAGTTACTGGGAAAGGCCTTTTATAAGCAGCTACTTAGTTAAACAGAACAAACAACAAATATATGCTGTCATAAAGTGTTTTATTGGCAGTCTGGAAAAGCTTGTGTTTTCTGGCAGCACACAAGCTTTATGTTTGTCTGACATTTTCAGTGCAGAAGATACAGTAATGGTTCATACCTTTCTTCCAATAATGATGTCTCATAAAGAGGTTATTCTATACTCTGAGTCAGCAGTGTGCAAACTGGGGGGCGCAAGACTTTTCTGTGGGGAGCAGCAATTACAAAGGCCCCGCGCTGAGAGCTCTGGTCACGTGTCTCTATGACAACGCGGCGTCAAATGACGCCCATTGCCATGGAGGCGTTATGTCAAATGGCGCCGCGGGTCACCCCGCAGCATAATTTCACACATCATTAGACACGAGGGGGGGGGGCAAAACCGAGGAGGGAGCAGGTAGGGGGGGCGCAGGCGCGGTGAGTTTGCGCACCGCTGCTCTGCGTAACAGGTCACCTTATTATGATGTTGCATATGTAGAATGGCCCCACATTCTTTATTATTTATTTATAAAATATTTTACCAGGAAGTAATACATTGCTCTCTCGTTTTCAAGTATCTCCTGGGCATAGGAGTTAAAATGACAAATAATACATGGTTACAAATAAAGTTACATAAGTGATCAGGGGATACATTATATACAAGACATTGCATGCATACTTAAAGATAATATATATTATGGGCGTATGTAACAGTTACAGACCAGATTAAAATGTGAGACAGCTTTAGTTTTGGAAGAATTTAAACTGATGGTGGCTGTGAGTCTCCGGTAGGTTGTTCCAGTTTTGGGGTGGCGGTAAGACAGGGGTGGGGAACCTTTTTTCTGCCAAGGGCCAGTTTGATATTAATAAAATCATTCGAGGGCCATACAAAATTATCAACTTAAAAATTAGCCTGCTATATTTGGTCAAACATTTAATTAACTCACCACTAATGTGATGGCTGGAACTGCTTCTCTTTGGGTGACTGACTGACTGCGGGTTGGTGTCTGCACACGTACACACACGCACACACACACATACCCCGGGCAGGGGGGAGGGAAATCAGACTCAGACCCACTCACTCTCAGACCCACTCACTCTCAGACCCACTCACAGACTCAGACCCACTCACAGACTCAGACCCACTCACTCTCAGACCCACTCTGACTCACACTCTCTCTGACACACACATACTCTCTCAGACACACACACACATACTCTCTCAGACACACACACACATACTCTCTCAGACACACACACACACACACACACACACACACACACACACACACACACACACACACACACACACACACACACACACATATATATACACACACACACACACATATATATACATATATACACACACACACACACACACACACACATATACATATGTAACCCTTCTATGGTACCCCACCCGACATGAGATTGGGGGGTACACTCCTTTTGTCACTCTGAGTGGTCTGGGTGCTGTGACCTGCTGGTAAACAGGAGGGCTGAGGGCTCCACGGTGTTGTGGGGAGAACCAGGACAGGGACAGGAGGTAGTGTGGGACAGGTTACCTTGCTCTCTCTGGGTGGTGCAGTGCCTCCAGCCAGTAGGGATCCCCTGGGGTCTCCAGAGGAGAGACGCCCACTGACACTCCATTCTCCTCACACCAGGAACAGTGATACACACACAGCAGCTTCTTTCTGTGGTTCTTTATTCAGAGCAGCATACACAGCAGAACATCATAGGCCTGATCTAGCTCTCTGCATTTCTGCTCATGGCAGCTTAACTTCCCCCCCCCCCTCCTTACCCAGGTGGGGCAAGAGGGGGAGAACGATTCTCTGTCCCCTCTCTTCAATCTCTTCTCTCCTACTCCTACTAACTAACTGACATACTATATTTTTGGAGACATGTCTCAATTTGAATATTCTCAGGGAGTGTCTCTAACTTTGAATCATTACAACTCAAAGCTGGATACCGATTGGCTCACACACACATCAAGGGGTGTTCCAACCCATATCCACCCTTTGGATTAACATGCTCAAAGGTTGCTTAGGCCCGCCTCTGAATATTGCTACAATACTTCAGAGCTGAAACTCACAAACAGGCCAACTGAAGGAATTAACCTTTCCACTGCCTGTTCTAACAGGACTGACAGAGGAAAGGCCCAGAATTAGCAATAGCTGCCGAAGGCCAGGCTATACATACATTTAGCTA
Organism: Ascaphus truei; assembly: GCF_040206685.1. Classification (NCBI taxonomy): domain Eukaryota; kingdom Metazoa; phylum Chordata; class Amphibia; order Anura; family Ascaphidae; genus Ascaphus; species Ascaphus truei. The sequence continues at coordinate 135,198,035 of NC_134483.1, read as the reverse complement.
AGCCTGAGATTCTCTCCCATAAACAGGGAGGTGTGGCCAGACTGACTATTGATACAGTACAGCTCTTCCTACCTAAAAGCATGCTGTCCCAGAAGGAAGTTCCTCAGCTTGTTTGCTGTCACTCCCTTCCTCTCCTCCCCCTTCCTCTCCTCCCCCTTCCTCTCCCCTCCAGCAGAGCCTGCAGTGGCTTGGGCTTCTCGGGTTGAGCTGACAGCTGAGTGCAGAGCCGCATTTCTCACTGTAAACCCCGCACTGGCTGTCCTCTGGTAGTGCGCAGGTCAGCACAGCGCGGGGGATGCTGGGTTGGGGCTTCCCCGCCCTCAGTCCCAAGTTGGGAAGAGGGGGGGGGGGGAGCAGGCTCACAGGCATCAGGCCCACAGGCATCAGGCCGGACACTCTGCTTGCCCTGTGGGACCTCTGCTCTGCGCATGCTGAAACGCTGCCATTTTTTTTTTATTATTATTTTTAAATATAACGGGCAGGGCCGCACGGGGGCTGGATCAAATCATTTCGCGGGCCTTATGCGGCCCGCGGGCTGGACATTCCCCACCCCTGCGGTAAGAGGAGGAGCGGCCGGATACTTTGTTGAGCCTTGGGACCATGAACAGTCTTTTGGAGTCAGATCTCAGATGATAAGTGTTGCATGCGGTAGGGGTGAGGAGCTCGTTCAGATAGATGGGTAGCTTGCCCAGAAAGTATTTGAAGGCAAGACAGGAATGGTGAACTTTGCGCCTAGACTCTTCCGTTTTCTAATTTTCTCTTTGTGTGGTTACAATTTCTTTGCAGTTATGTTTCCTGCCTGCCGACGGCTGCGTCCATGCTGCCGAAGACTGCACACGTGACATCATCCACGTTTAGCTGGAGTGTTTTGTGGCCAAGGTAGATCCGCTGTAGGGGGCGTGTCTGGGGGCGTGTCTGTGATGTCAAAGAGCTGGTTCGCCCTCATTGGGTGAACCACTCACATGACCTGCCCATCACGCCAATGAATCAGATTGAACTCATTCCTCGCGCACCACGCGCCCCCTCTTGCTGTCGCGTGCGCGGTCTATGGGCGCGATCATTGCCTTAAGGCATTGTGATCGCGCCGTTCGTACACACTTCCACGTGGTCTTCAGAAGCATGGACGCAGCCTAACAAGCTTCAGAACTACAGTATCTGTTCTAGACATCTTGCGGTTTCTCACCTCAAATTACATGATAAAAGTATGATATAAGCATATATCAAAGTAAATATAAAAGTAAAATAATGCAATATATATATATATATATATATATATATACATATATAAAATTATATGAAGAATTGTTGTATATATATATATATATATATATATATATATGTAACCCTTATTCCCCCCCCCCCCCCAGACTCATCTGTGGTGTCTAGGGTGCGTGAGGGCAGATTACATGCGTAGTTGTGGTGCATACCTGCGTGGAACAGGAGGGCCTGAGCTTCCCGCGTTGTTATTGGGGAGACAGGGCCAGGCTTCTGGGGTGGTAGCCTCCATGCTTTCTTAGTGGTGCAGCGCCTCCATCTTCTATACTCCCAGGAATATGGGATAGGACCCATACAGAAGAACCTCCCTGGTCCAGGGGTTGAATGCTCCAAACTCACAACACAGTCTTTGTATAAAAGTATAGTCTCTTTATTGGTCAGATCAGCGACTCCAAATGTAGTGGCGACCAGCAGCCACAACAACAACAGCAAAGCCTCGTTATTCACTCTCCTCCTCTCCTTTCCTCCAAGTCTCTCCTCCGACAGGATGGTCTGGGCTGGGGCGTCAATACCCCGCAGCCCACCTCAGAGGTTAGCCTCTGGGTGGGGAATGGATTCTCCCCATCACCCCCAGCAGGGGGTGAGGGGCATTGGTCCACCGGGTCTATCGTGCTATCAGCTCTACTCAAAGTGGCTGAGTCTCGCCTCTCCTTTCTCTGCTCCTGTACGCTGCACAGGTGAGACCGCACTGTCTCCTCCAACTCCTCGGACAGAACAGGACTCGAACTAGCCCAGGACTAACAGACCTGTCACTTACAGGAGCGGCTGCTAAATATAGAGTCAGCCCCACCCCTAATGATGTAATCAGAGCCTCCCCTCTGTCTCGTGCCTGCAGCAGAGTCAGGGGCCTGCGTCTACCACTCAGGGCAGGGCTAGGAAGGGGGAAAACCCATGATAACTACTGGTGCCTGCCCTTAACAGGACTTACCTACCACAGCAGGAGGAAGATATATATATATATTATACTTAGTTAAGTTATGGTGGGTACAAAAAGTGACAAAAACCCCACAGCAAAGCATAAAGCAAATGGAAATATTACTGTATACTCATTTGCATGTCTTAGACAGGACTGCAACCCTAACTTTCACCATTATCACCCAGCACACAGCACTTACACTGCAGCAAGGGATTTTGAGAAATGACATGCAAATGAGCACACAGTGCCACATTTTGCTTCAAAACCATTTTTAATGTTGTTCCCTATAGGCTTAAGCTTGCTGTATGGTCACAGCTTAGAGCAGCGGTGCGCAAACTGGGGGGCGCGCCCCCTTGGAGGGGCGCAAGATTATGTAGGGGGGGCACGGGCTGCTTGCAGGCAAACCTGGGGGCGGGCAGAGCTGTGCACGGGCGGCCAGAAGCTCCGTGCTGCTTCTGTGTCTGTGTCTTGCAGAGGGGGCGGGGCTTCTCTCTGCACACAGAAAAGCCCTCCTTCTCTTCCTGTCTGCTTCCCGCACCAGTTTTCAGCAGCATGGGTGGTTGGGGGATCGGAGCATGTCGCACCCCCAGGTGAAAGTGTGTGTGTGTGTGTGTGTATTGAGTGTGTGTGTGTGTGTGTATTGAGTTTGTGTGTGTGTGTGGGGGGGGGTTGAGTTTGTGTGTGTGGGGGGGGGATTGTGTGTATGTGTGGGGGGGATTGTGTGTGGGGGGGATTGAGTTTGTGTGTGTGTGGGGGGGGTTGTGTGTGTGGGTATTGAGTATGTGTTTGTGTGTGTGTGTGGGGGGGATTGTGTGTGGGGGGGATTGTGTGTGTGGGGGGGGATTAAGTGTGTGTGTGGGGGGGGATTGAGTTTGTGTGTGTGGGGGGGATTGTGTGTGTAGGGGGGGATTGAGTGTGTGTGTGGGGGGGGGATTGTGTGTGTGGGAGGGATTATGTGTGTGGGGGGGGATTGAGTGTGTGTGGGGGGGGGTTGTGTGTGTGTGGGGGGGATTGAGTGTGTGTGTGTGGGGGGGGTTGTGTGTGTGGGGGGGGATTGAGTATGTGTGGGGGGGGATTGAGTGTGTGTGTGTGGGGGGGAGAGATTTTGTGTGTGTGTGTGTGGGGGGGAGGGGTTGTGTGTGTGGGGGGGATTGAGTGTGTGGGGGGATTGAGTGTGTGGGGGGATTGAGTGTGTGGGGGGATTGAGTGGGGGGAGGATTGTGTGTGTGGGGGGATTGAGTGTGTGGGGATTGAGTGTGTGTGTGTGTGGGGGGGGGGGATTGTGTGTGTGAGTGTGTGGGGATTGAGTGTGTGTGTGGGGATTGAGTGTGTGTGTGGGGGGGTGGGATTGTGTGTGTGTGTGTGTGGGGGGGGGGGATTGAGTGTGTGTGTGTGGGGGGGGATTGAGTGTGTGTGTGTGGGGATTGAGTGTGTGAGTGTGTGGGGATTGAGTGTGTGTGTGTGGGGGGGTGTGTGTGGGGGGGGATTTAGTGTGTGTGTGTGTGAGTGTGTATGTGGTGATTGATTGACTGAGAGAGTGTGTGTTGTAATGCAGTGTTGCGCAAATTGGGGGGGGCAATGAGGCGCAAGATTATTTACGGGGGCGCAGGCGGCGTGCGATGAAAACTGGGTGCGCGGTCCGGCATACGCTGTGCGCGGGAGGATGCAAAAGCTGTGCACTAGGGGCGGACAAGAAGATGTGCACGGGTGGGCAGCCGAAGATGTGTGCGGGTGGCTGAACAGGATAGTGCAGGTGGCGGCCACGTGATGGTGTGTGCGCGCATGCGCAGGGGCTTTGGAGGTACGGGGAGGAGCACGCCCGAGCACGGTTAAGTCAAACGCCCCTCCTTTGGTGTCTGCCCTACAATAGCGCTGTGTTCCTGCTCTCCTCCGCTGGTAACCTGCTTCACTGCGATAATCTGCAAGTGAAAGGGTAGGCTGCACTATATCAATCATACTATGAATGTACAGAAATAATAAAAAAGAAAGTGAAAACACAACATTGAAAACGGAAAAAAATAAATAAAACTGTAGGTAGAAGTGTGGATGACAATGGGGATAGCAAGACAAAAAGCATGGAGGGGAAGGAAGAAAAAAAAGGGGGGGGAGAGGGAAGGGAGGTAGCAAAGAGGTGGATGAATGCCCCCCCAAAGGATTGCCTTTGTGCACGTACGCTCTCCCAAGCTTGGCACTTGGGGAGACAAACAAAATTGACTTTGAAGTGCGCTCAGCAGCAGTCAATATACACACACACGGACACACACACAAATAGCCCCGATCCACGCTTGCAAAATTATGCAGGACACCCTGTGCTCATGCTTGGAGGGTTGGTGATGTCACCGCTCTCAGCTGCAGCGTGGACGCAGCCTAATTTTTCAAGCGCGAGCTGTTGAAATATGTAAGTATTTAAACATATTTGGATTTATATTGTATACCGTTTAATAAAGGGTTTTTTTATTTTTTTTTCATGTGATTTTGATTACATCAGGCAGGGGGAGTCCGAGAAATTATATGGATGAAAAGGAGGGCTCTGCATAAAAAGTTTGCTCACCCCTGGAGACTTAGAGCATCAGTACCGTGTTAGCTGAGCTTCAATAATCAAAAAATAAATAGATGATACCGTTCTGTGGCTAACGAAATGCTTTTATTTGTGCGAGCTTTCGAGATACACTGATCTCTTCTTCCGGCGATGTTACAATGAATGAAGCAAGCAAAGGCTATACTATAAACAGTGTCTATTGGAATGTTATCTGTGCAGGTCCTTCCCCCGGTGTATCATCTATTTATTTTTTGATTATATGTAACTGGTATTCCACCCCACCCAATCGCATATATAGTGTGGGTGCGTAGAACATACAGTGTTACCAGGTGTGGTGCATATACCTGCAGGCTCACAGGAGGCCTGAGCCTCCGCTAGTGAGAGCCTGGGGTGAATCCTCTGGAACGGTCTTAGTTTCAGCGCCTCCACCTATGTAGGATTCTATGGAAATGTAGAATGACCCTAACATAGGAACCCACCCAGAAACCACATACACCAGTACTGTATTATGGATAACAGGTTTACTGAATGAACAAGTGATATCTCTTACATAACAATTATACTCATAACATCACAGAGTTATAACATCACACCCAATAACATGTGTCCCTCTCTAGAGGAGACACTACTGCGTCGCACAGTACGCTTTCCCAACACCAGGTGATCTCACCCAGTGTCCATAGAAACCCCACCCAATGTCCCGCACTCTTGCAGAGAGGCAATGGGTGACTGCGCAGTCACTATTATACTAAGGGCCCGTTGGTGCACTTGTATATGTATAGTACCTGCCGAGCACTCCGGTGCTCGGAGCAGCAACAACTTCACAAAGGATCAGTCGTTCTGGATCCCGTCTGATCCGGTCCGGTGAGTCCTTGCTTGGGGTCCGCCAGGGGCGATCCCACCCTGAAGATAGTCTTTGTCTTTGAGCACCAACTTGGGCCCAAATCTCTTTTACTGGAACTGCAGCATCCGCTGATCCCTATCTAACACTGGCACTACATGACACGGTCCCTAACCTAGGGCCTGTCCCTGTAGCACCACAAACTGGGGAGTGAGGACCTACCTGGGACCTAAGGGGTTAACTGGCCTATCTCGCCCCCCTAGCTCTTCCCGGTCCTGACTCTAACCAACTAGTACCTGCAGTAACGCACGGCCACTTACTTGGTACGTGCAGCAACCGTGCTGCACAAACACTGTGCCTGCCTGTCAGACCTCACAGCACTGACAGCTGTGACTCTGACAAGACAGCACTCACACTAAGGGCAGAGTCCCTAACTGGGGCCGTCCCTTATCAATTACCCACTAACCTGGTGGGGAGTTGGGGCCTACCTGGGAGAGGGGGGACCTTACGCGATGCAGGAGCTTCACTCGCTCCCTGCACCCTTCCTTCCCCTTCTGCTCCGCTGCTTCAACTGACTGCGTAGCTGCAAGCCCAAACAATGTATCTCCTTTCTCCCTCTAGAGATCCTGGGCCCTCATTGGCCACACTCAGGCACCAGGTGTGCTTGGCCCTAAGCCTCATGGGAGTTGTAGTCCCGTGGAGGCTGCAATTACATTGGGGCCGCGTGCGCGCCTTCCCTGCGCCTGCGCGAATCCCTAATGGCCGCCGCAACCTCTCCTGTATGGTCCCTGCCCTCATGCAACTGTTCCCTGGCTCTAGGGTACCTTCTGCACATGCGCGACTCTGTCGGGCCGCCGGGGGCTTACTGCGCATGCGCGAACTGGCGCAACATGGCGGCACCCTCACCGCCCGGCTCCGGGAGCGCCGAGAGCTCTGTAACGCACGTGCAGCCTTGGCAACCGGCCGCACACATTACCCGGCAACCCCCGAGCCGGGGCCTGACCGCCCTGACCCCTGCGATCGCCGCACGGTGCCGCCATTTGACTCGGCTGCACCCGCGATCGTCAGCAAGGTGAGGGGGGTGCTGACAGGCTCGGGAGACTTGGCTACACTCTCCCCCTGGTGAAAAATCCAACATCCCCGCTTGGGGAATGACATCAATGGACATAATAGTTATATAATCAAATTGCAGAGCATAGAAAATACAACTCATCACATGCAAATTATATGACTAGGTACAATGAAATTCACACATAATACCCGAGGCCAGCTGAGACCATTTGTGGGGTGCCCCTAACTGATCAGGTGGGGGTACCTCACTTTTGCGTCCGTGAGCCTCCCCCAGAAAAATCTCCTGTTGAGCACACTCTGGGGTTACAGTCACCGGTTCAGTACTACTTCCTCCCCCTGGTGGAAGGAATAGTACAATGTCTCTTAGCCAGGCCTTTACCCGGCCCTCCGCGGCATGGATGCGGTAGGCCAGGAGGCCAGGACCTTTCCCGCGGTCCACTACGTGGTGAATGAAGCGCTCCTCTTTGGGCTTAAAGGAGGCAACTTTCCCTGATTCTCTCTCCACACAGTCTTTGTCCCTACATACTGGCGAGGCTTCCACTGGGAAGCGAGCAATGGACAATGTCTCTTTCCTCAAAGTCTCTGTTTCACCTAGCAGGGGGTAAAGGGTAGATACCTTACCACTGCAGTGATTCACGGTGGCCAACAGGTCCTCGGGAACGCTGTCAGTTCCCACCTCGGCTGTCTCGGGACCTGCCCCCGGCACTTCTGGGGCAGTCCACTTACTTGCTGGAAACTCGGGAGCATTGGATCCCAGTCCTGGGACCACTGATGTCGGAGCGCACGGGCTCACACGCAGATCAGGAGCCTGTGGGGAGTAAGGAGGTTCCTCACCACTCCGCTGGCTTGCGATGGGTTCCTCTTCATCTGGAACACGATCAGGTAGGTACGGGTCCACTCACACCACTGGACCTTCTAAGGAGGACAACTCCGCCAGGACGCGATGCAGAGGGGAGCCATTCGCCCTGGTGACCAGACTTAAGGAACTATCGTGCTCCGCGGTCACCTGGAGGCTCACCCCCAACACCCCTGGGGCAGTCGACTGACCCTTGTCTTCGTTAGGTACAGGTCCCAAGCCTAGGACCGATGGTACCATCGTAGTAGGCCGGACTGGCCGTTGTAGGGCACACGGGCCCACAGCAGGGTCCGCAACATCTGGATACACCTCCTCTAGGGCACACGGACCCACAGCAGGCTCTGTATCCGCCGAAATAGTTGGTTCGATGATTTCACTAGAGTGGTCCGCCGGCAGGCGCATCACCACGAGCGGTTGGTCGCTGGAATCGCTAAAAGAAGACGGGGGTATAGACACCTTACCCAGTGATTCCTCTGTCTCCTCTGCATCACCGCTGGGGTGGTTAGCCGGTAGGCGCATCGCCACCGATGGGACTTCAACCTCTTCCCCGGAGGATATCACGATCGAATCCTCCGCACGGGAGTCACCGGGGTCTTCTGCGATACAGCCAGTGGTTGTTGGTACGAAGCTGGCGTGCTCCGGTACCTCCACTGCGGTCGCGTTCTTCTCCGCCAATGGTTCACTTGGCTCCTTAGCTGGCTATGTAGGCTGGGGTACAATAGGCATCAAGAAAATTGCACCGCAGCAATCACATTTGGGCTCCCACGCCAGTCCGCCTCTAGAACAGTCACAGGTGGGACTAAAGCACTGTATACACGGTTCCCCATCCACCTCGGTGGTCTTGAAGTCAATAGGTAATTGGGACAAAGTAGCTCCCTCGCTATAGGCTTCTTGCAGGCAGGGACACATTAGTGCAAGGACTTCCATTCCTGGCATTCGCCAGGGAACATACACATTAGGGTGTATCCCCTGACAGTCTATGTCATCCTCAGAGAACAAAGAGTCTATTACGACGTCAACGTACTGTATGGTTGAAGATAACCGTGCTTGCTCCCCCTGGTGGAATCTGAAGGAAGGGCACTTTCTACAAGGGAGTGGTTTTATACTATTATACTAAGGGCTCATTGGTGCACTTGTATATGTATGTCACTCACATCACAGGGGAGGGGCTCTGATTTTCGCGCCAAACCCGGACAGATTGTTGCAACATCTTGCTGTGCAGGTTGGCCGTCAGCAGCATGTGCGCTCTCCTGATTTGGCGGGAGACGCCATTTTGCTTGGTCTGCGTAGACTAGGGAGTACTCCTCAGACGGGGCACCGGGCATAAACAATGCGGACGGTGCCTCTGCCAGGCATATATCTGTAGTGTGGGTTACTACAAAAAGTATGGTTTTCCATGTGGACGTGGGATCTTGTTCTTCATCTAAGAAACATGAGTACGGCCACCCAGGAATTTTACACATATACTCCCGGACCTTGATTGCGGGTATAATTACGGGAATGCCTCCTACCGCCACTACCTGGCCAGGTTCTAGATATTGCCTTAAAGCCCAGGCAAGTACCTCGTGTCCGGACTTTACAAACATGGAGACAAAAATAGGAACGGGACAAATTGGAAAAAAATGGAACAGGGCACCCCAGGTGGTATCTCAGCAGCGCCTCCAAATGTAACGGGTATTCCACCCCACCCAATCACATATATAGTGTGGGTGCGTAGAACATACAGTGTTACCAGGTGTGGTGCATATACCTGCAGGCTCACAGGAGGCCTGAGCCTCCGCTAGTGAGAGCCTGGGGTGAATCCTCTGGAACGGTCTCGGTTTCAGCGCCTCCACCTATGTAGGATTGTATGGAAATTTAGAATGACCCTAACATAGGAACCCACCCAGAAACCACATACACCAGTATTATGGATTACAGGTTTACTGAATGAACAAGTGATATCTCTTACATAACAATTATACTCATAACATCACAGAGTTATAACATCACACCCAATAACATGTGTCCCTCTCTAGAGGAGACACTACTGCATCACACAGGACGCTTTCCCAACACCAGGTGATCCCACCCAGTGTCCATAGAAACCCCACCCAATGTCCCGCACTCTTGCAGAGAGGCAATGGGTGATTGCGCAGTCACTATTATACTAAGGGCCCGTTGGTGCACTTGTACTGCACCGACACACTTTATTCGAGCAAATGCCCAGTTTGTACCTGGCAGATACCTGGAATGCGCCGCTCCTCACCTCTGACAAGCCCCGTTGTGTTTGCCTTCCCAGCCTGGGTTCATGCCTGGCTGACGGGCGGCTGATCTGTTAAATGATAATGATTAGGATTTAATAGGCTGCAATGCTTCGCGTGTCTACCAGATGGCATAAATTCATGAATTGTAATGCAGTATATATATATATACTGTGCAGTATTGCAGCCAGGGGGAATAAAATGCTTCAATCCCTGCCTGGAAAATAACCCAATATACTCGGGCAGAAAACAGTCACAAACCTCAATACACCCGGGTATACCCGAATTCGTGGGACTAGCCGAGCTCGAATAAAGTGTGTCGCCAGTGTATATGTATGGTACCTGCCGAGCACTCCGGTGCTCGGAGCAGCAACAACTTCACAATGGATCAGTCGTTCTGGATCCCGTCTGATCCGGTCCGGTGAGTCCTTGCTTGGGGTCCGCCAGGGGCGATCCCACCCTGAAGATAGTCTTTGAGCACCGACTTGGGCCCAAATCTCTTTTACTGGAACTGCAGCATCCGCTGATCCCTATCTAACACTGGCACTACATGACACGGTCCCTAACCTAGGGCCTGTCCCTGTAGCACCACAAACTGGGGAGTGAGGACCTACCTGGGACCTAAGGGGTTAACTGACCTATCTCGTCCCCCTAGCTCTTCCCGGTCCTGTCTCTAACCAACTAGTACCTGCAGTAACGCACGGCCACTTACTTGGTACGTGCAGCAACCGTGCTGCACAAACACTGTGCCTGCCTGTCAGACCTCACAGCACTGACAGCTGTGACTCTGACAAGACAGCACTCACACTAAGGGCAGAGTCCCTAACTGGGGCCGTCCCTTATCAATTACCCACTAACCTGGTGGGGAGTTGGGGCCTACCTGGGAGAGGGGGGACCTTACGTGATGCAGGAGCTTCACTCGCTCCCTGCACCCTTCCTTCCCCTTCTGCTCCGCTGCTCCAACTGACTGCGTAGCTGCAAACCCAAAAAAATGTATCTCCTTTCTCCCTCTAGAGATCCTGGGCCCTCATTGGCCACACTAAGGCACCTGGTGTGCTTGGCCCTATGCCTCATGGGAGTTGTAGTCCCGGGGAGGCTGCAATTACATATAAATCATACTCAACAGTGGTGCTAAGGTTGAAATAATATTGAACCAACAGAGAAAGCAACCTTATAAAAAGCACACGGTCATACCTATAAAGTGTAAACAAAGAATTTTATTAAAGTGAGTTAAAACAGGGGATACAGTTAAAAGATGAGGGGGGCTCAGCTCTACCAAACAATGTAAACCTAGAGGCAAGGGTCTAAACATAGAACCAAATCTGACATGCACAGGACGCAGGGAGCTCTGTTGAAGCACACCTGTGAAATGAGAACCCACACTGAAAATAAGTATATCCACATTAGAATAATCACCATACAATCGTGATGAAAGGTTGCATGGAGTGGATACAAGGATAGTACAAGTAGCAATGTGAAATATACATCACCACTTAGTGTAGGGGTATCACGGGCAAAAGAGTAGGTCAGTGCCTCATATCAGGAGAAAGAAGGTAGGGCCCCCCCTCAGCAGACTCCCACTCCAACGCGTTTCGACTAGAAACCGTCTTCTTCGGGGAGTGGTGAGGGGAGAAATGAGCTAGCATTTATAGGAGGTGTAAGTAGAGTGAATTGGTGCCAAAATAGATTAAAATACAGGCAGCTGTGAAAGGTGGCCTCGCTCTCATTAAGGCACTGCATCCCGGTTACTGGGAAGGCAGAACAAATGACCTCATTGGTCTGCAAAGTCAGGTGATGCACACAGGAACAGCCGTGTAAAAAACGGAGTATGACGTGATGACGTCATCGCGCATGGCTCGTCATGACGCAATGTTACCATGGTGACCACGAAGCTGTATTATCAAACGGGCACCAGCCCAGATTGCAAGAAGCTACCATGGTAGTATTAAATTGAAATAATGGGCCGTATTAATCCTATAATAGTCTTGAGCCCCAATGGAACATGCATATTGATATATTATGCAATCTAGAGATGACGCCGAATGACGTCATAGCGCAATATATACTATTGCCTGAGAGTATCAGAAGGATCGTATACATATAACCAGGGTGACTGGTAACTAGTGGGGCATCATAAGACAGGGGAAACAATATTGCATACATGTAAACAGCTAACAGAGTAATAAATAATTGATTAACCGTAGTAGATATATGCTTACTGGTGCATTAGTAAAGGAGAAAATCTCCCTCATATACAGATTATAGGCATGGCAAAACTGTAAATGAATGCATGGTATACACCTATAATAATAAATCAAAATATATACATGTGCTAAGATCCAGATTATAGCGAATATATACAGTCTGTCATGGTAGTATATATGCTTTAACACAACCAGTCTCAGTTATTTTAGACTTGATACGGCATAATCAATAATGTTGCCAGACGTTACAAGGTCTTGAATAGCCATGTTGGTCCCATAGAGGTCTGCAAACCCCGTGACTTATGCATGTAAGTAAGGCAATCACATAATGACGAAAGTCTGCGTAGTGACGCAGTGTGTAGAATAGCCTCGGAGAAGCAGGGAGATCATACAACTAAACCCATAATAGCTGGTGGCTAAAAGGGCATAATATGGCACATCGAGATGAAAAGTCCTCCATACTTAAAATGAATTCATGAAAGATGGAGCTACATTGTCACATAAGTAGCCACAATACAAGATCCTGACTTGAAATTGTTCTACAGTACATGGAATGGTCCAAATATAGACTGAAAAAGCTCTGATGGAGATGTCATCTATGCCAACTGTTCAAGCAAAATAGTATAGTGGCATAGGGATAATCCAAATGTGAAGATCCTTGGTAAAGTTTGGATCTATAGATGGTCCTGTTGAAGATGGTGGAATCCCAAGTAGAGAAGGTTGATCTTTCAAAATTGGGATAAATTCTGTAAAGATGAAGTTGCATTCTTTCACGGGTGACCACGAACCGGCAGTCCTGGACATAGATACTAGTCCACAGCATGAACATATATGAGAGGGACAAAGGTAGAAAGTCCAAACATTAGAGCATTACAGAACCAGATTAGGAGAAAACAAATCAAGGACAGAGGGGCAATGTTTATAAGAACATGGCATAGCCCAAATAATCGTTCAAACCACGTGGTATCATGGTACCAACTGGGTTTATTGTTCTTATAATTGGGTTTGTAGTGGTATGATCTATCATGTCCATAGTCACCCCATTTGTGAAAATGGGGTGATCTGGCATGATCATTAATAGAATGATATCCTCTAATATAAGATTTCTTTTTAATTAAAGGTACTTCTTTATGTATAGTACTCTGTTCATAATTTGTGTCCTGTGAAAAGTTTGACCTATATCTGGTTTTATCATTCTCATAATCTTGTTCAGCTCAAACAAATTTGTTCTATTTTATAGAGATAACATTACCTTGTAATTTATCTATTCTAGATTGTAGAATTTTATCTTTTTCTTTAAAATCTACTGTTTGTTCAAAAGGTTTCTAATTTAGATTTTAAATCATTAACAGATTTATCAAGCATATCAAGGGATTCTTTATGGTTTAAGATCAAACGTTTCATTAATTCAAATGAACAGGTGTCTATAATACCATTCCAAGTGTCCAAAAAAGATTTATCCGTCAAATTAAAAGTTGGCTGCTTAAAAATACTCAACTCATGCCACAAGGGATGCGTCGACATTTCAAATACATTTCTAATGATACCATCTCACACCACTTCCTTGGCTCAGAAAACATAAGCTTCTCGAGTTCAAAGAAGTGGGGGAAATACTGTAACCTCATCTCTCGATGTGTCCACATTTTCACCAATGTCAATGGATGCCTCAAATTCCTTTTTGAGAAAACATTACAATGTGTCATCAAGTGTAATAGCAATTAACACACTACTAAGAAGCCAAAACACTGCATGCATATCTCACCATTTTTGAATATGTCATCCTTAAACTAACCTTATACTAACCTAATACTTATGTATTTTTAATTTTTCGTTATTGTTTCCCCCGTGTGCCCATGGACTATATGAAGATGCATATTGTGCTGCCAGTTACACTTGAAGAAGAAACCTAAAAGATTTGAATAGCTCTGTATACTATCATTTAAATATAACGAAAACAATGAACGAAAGAATGTTGATCTGCTCAAAGGTTTTCACCTTGAGAAAGCACTGCTTTGCCTGAAACGCGTAGGAAGACTTTTTGTTAATTTTTTGTATTTAACCATGATGTAAATAAAATATTGTTTATATTTTTCTAATTGTTGCGAGCTCCAGTGTGACGTCCATGGCTTGTCCATACACCTCCGTTTTGTCTAAAAGGTATCAGAACCTGCATTGAATGTAGAACTTTGAGTTACACAACGGAGCACGTCAATAATTGCAGATAGTGAAAGCAAGGCAATTTTTGAAAGGTGAAACAACTGAACAAATCAGTGCACCTTTAAAAGACTTAATTCAACTAGATAATCTTCCTCATTAACTAAATATAGCAAATAAATGCAATCTGTAACTTTCGGAATAAAAGGGAGGCTTTGAAACTATATACAGTGTTTTAGCACCTGATATTTACGTGACATTGGTATTTCTCATCTTTGGCATCCTGTCATAACAGCAGCAAAGACAAATGACTAGTAGAGTTATTGAGGAACAGTGAACCTGTTCCTCAAAATGCATAAGCAAAAAAGTTCACACTTAATCACGTAATTCTATTTCACTTTCTTTTCATGTTCTTATTCCATTAACTCAATGGATAGTGGTTTGGATTATATGTTCGGGGACGTCAAAGGGATAGGATTCATTTTTTGAAAATATAGCCAAATATGCTTGCAATCATTAAAAATTGTAATGGTTTTATAGCCTCCTGTGGTATGAGTTATTGCTGTAAAACTTCATGATTCATTCACAGATGGTAAATATTAGACAAGGATAGTCATTTATATTTAACTTCCTCAATGCTGTAAAGACGTGCAGTGATATGAAATGTAGACAAACATAGGAGATAGATAGATAGATAGATAGATAGATAGATAGATAGATAGATAGATAGATAGATAGATATTTTCCCCATCCCAAGCTCCCTTTCTTTACCTTCATCCACCTGTCTATATTGTCACTGACTGTGCACTTGTTATTAATTGTGATAAAAAAACACTCTACCTACAGTAAACTTAAGTATGAAATTAAACTGGAATATATGTAAACAAATAATATAGCAAGCTACCCTGATTATAACTGTCACACTTAATATTCTTGCCTGTACAGGCAGTCCTCTGTTATCAAACAGAATCCGTTCTGGAAGTAGCGTTGGATAGTGAAATCGTTGTAAAGTGAGTCCCATGTTAATCAGTGGTGGTGAGCGTACGCATTCCGGCTTCAAAAAAGTCCCTTAGGGTTGAATTGTAAAGCGTTGGATATGCCATTCGTTGTAAAGTGGAACGTTGGATAACGAGGAATACCTGTATATTACATAGTCAACTATACACTTGTTCCTTTTTAAACTGCTGTTCACATTATCAGTGAGAAGAAATGCTAAACAATAACTTAATTTGTAAGTCTGCGGATACAGGTGTTTTGTTAGGGACAGAATGTATGATATGGATAAATCTTCATGATAAACTACCTGCAAAACAGCTGCCAGAATCTGTTTCAGGCCCACATAGGAGCTCTGCCTGCCATGTGTCTTTCTGTAAAGCTTATGTTATTCACTAGATCTTTTTTTGGGGGGGATCAGTCAGACATGTTACATCCAATAACACTGTACAGGCTTGGCAAGTGGAAGAAACTAATAAGTTTGCCTTAGTCATGACCCTTTCCTAGAAGCATTGGGGACATGGGATTCACCAGTAGAGACAAGAATGACATATATATAAAAATATTATGCTTTTAAAAAAAAAATCAATTACCATGGGACCTGGAACAGATGTACACTGAAAACGTATACGTGGCCCGCACACTGAGGATATCCAAATGCAATAAAAATGACGTTTTCCAAATCCTGTACATAACACTTGTCTGCTTTTATTATCTGTGATACTTTTTTCTTGTGTTTTGTTATAGGACCCATGTTAAACTTTAATACTCATATATTGAGCAGTAATACTCAAATCAATTTTGCTTGTCTGATAATGACTGTCTGTTATCACTGATTCAACAATCATGCATTTTTCTGTGGAACAATACATATTAACTAGAGCAATCAGAATTGCTATCCAAACATACTTTTTGGAACATGAATACAGGCATACCCCGCATTAACGTACGCAATGGGACTGGAGCATGTATGTAAAGCGAAAATGTACTTAAAGTAAAGCACTACCTTTTTCCTTCTTATCGATGCATGTACTGTACTGCAATCGTCATATACGTGCATAACTGATGTAAATAACGCATTTGTAACAGGCTCTATAGTCTCCCCGCGTGCGCACAGCTTCGGTACAGGTAGGGAGCTGGTATTGCTGTTCAGGACGTGCTGGCAGGCGCATGCGTGAGCTGCCGTTTGCTTATTGGGCGATTATGTCCTTACTCGTGAGTGTACTTAAAGTGAGTGTACTTAAACCGGGGTATGCCTGTACAATTATAAATCAGAGAGTGGGTGACAATAAAAAGCGATACATTGAACATGGTATCATTATGTAACTGTCTGGGCGGTAGTTAGCACTAATGTTCCTGTTATTGGACTACAAATTGATTATAAAATTGTTACAGTATACAACTTTCTTTCCAGATGTAAACATAAACAGTGACACTTGTAAATAGGCACAATCACCCAAAAAATGAGTAGCACATTAGTAAAAATAGAGAGATCAAAGTATGCAAATGTTACACTCACCAAGCTCACTATCCATCAATCAGGTACGTTTACGGTGCCAGAGAATCATCAGACTGTCTTGAGTCCCATTGGGATACAGCGCAAATGGAGTGCTGCAGGCAGAAACTATTAGCGCCAAGAACTTCCTCAACGCGCTGACTTTTTCCACCTCTTTGATTCAGTCACCAGGCCAAAGATAGGATGCATGTGCTGATAGAATGTCACTTCATCAGGATAGAGAAAATGTCAGCCACACAAAAGTAAGGGAAATATATATATATATATATATATATATATATATATATATATATATATATATATATACACACACACACACACACACACACACACAGTGGTCGACAAATCACCAAAAAATCTACTCGCCAAACAAAAAAAAATCTACTCGCCACCTAGTACCACTCATGTGCTGCTTGGGCCAATAAGAGCTCGCCACAATGTTAAATCCACTTAATGTCCATATTTCATTCTTAATTTATGGATACACTTCTACATGGTGGACATGGTGGAATAATTACCCATAATTTCCTAATGATGTGGTGTGTATCATCACAAATGTTGGGAGAATAAGCTTACATAAGTTTATATCAGAGAATACTACCCCAGATGGAGAGGTGGGGAAAGCTCACAAGTTGTGGGAAGTCCTTGGCGTTCATTCCTTCAGACTTCAGTTTTCCCTCTGGGACCCAAAACAGTCTGATTTTATGGCTCTATGACGTTACTTGACTGATGGATGATGAGTGCAGCAAATTCATATTTGCATACTTTTATCTCTCTCGTTGTTTTTAATAATGTACTACTGTAAATGGCGCTATCGCATGGAAATTCCCTTGCACTTTGATGAATAAGGACCATTTTTTAACTCATTGACATTTCCCAAATTATAAGATGATGCTCACAGGGTACAAGAGGTGCAAAGTACTTTCATATGTTAAAGTTAACAACAGCAGGTATTAAAGGGGCTGAAGGAATAACTCAGTGAGTAAAGGCATTGACTCTGAAAACAACAACACCGAGTTTGAATCAGTGAAATCTGGTTCAGATCGCAGTGTCAGCTCCTTGTGACTTTGGGTAAGTCACTTTATCTCCCTGTGCCTCAGGCACCAGAATCATAGATTGAAAACTGATCTGGGCAGGGACTATCTCTGTAAAAATCCTATCTACAGTGCTACATATAGCTCACTATATTGTAATTGTGAAGTGCTTTGAGTCCATGTAAGGGAGTCCAGGTGTTAAAACACCCTTTAAAGGGCAGGAAACTGCAGTGGTGTCGGGTTTCCTGTAGGGTGTGTGTGAATATCCTGACTGAGCAGGGGTTTAAAAAGCAGGAAGTTGCATGCACAGAGGACTGCTTTTTCCAAGCAAGGGGAGAGATTGTCTTCTCCCAGCCAGGAAGAACCCTGGCTGTTGCTCTGGTCCCCCAGCCCTGTGAGTAGCTCTGTTGCTGGGACTAGCTGGGACCCCAATCCCAGGATAAAAGACTGCTACGAGCTGGACACAGCCTGCTCCCCGAAACCGACGTTCCTGTTTACTTTTGGAGCTGCAATACAGATAAGACTTTCTTATTATATTTGTATGTGGAGCACATCTTTTGGGCGGAGAACCAGATTAGCTAGCTGACCTGTCAGAAAGGGACTGCATTATAAGTTGAGTTACCGTATTTTGTCGATTGTAAGACGCAGGTTTTTTCCCTTTTTCACGTGGCTGAAATAGGTCTGTGTCTTACAATCGATGTACTGGGGGGGAAAAAAACAGCCAGGGGGCGCTGCTGGAGATGCCTGCCGGGTTTTCTGTGTGCAGCAAAAATGTCTGCGATCACGGGCCCCCCTCCTCCCCCTCGTGCAGAGATATGCTGCAGATGCCGGCTGGGTCTTAGCATAGTTGCGATCACAGCCCCACTCCCCTCTGTGCAGAGAGATCATGGCCGCCCCCGCTCCATGAGGTGCAGAGAGTTCAGTGGAGATCCCACGGACAGGGGTATGTCTTCACTGCAGCCCCCCTCCCCCCTGTCAAATCTCTGTGTGAGCTGCATGTGCAGAAAGAGATCTGTGTGTACATCTCTGTATCTGTGTTTGTGTATCTCTGTGTGTGTCTGTCTCTCTGTGTGTGTCTGTCAGTCTGTCTGTGTGTGTGTGTGTCTGTCTGTCTCTGTGTGTCCTTCCATTCTCTCCCTCTCCCCATCCTTCCTATCTCTCTCCCCCTTCCCTTCTATCTCTCTCCCCCCTTCCCTTCTATCTATCTCTCTCTCCCCTTCCCTTCTATCTCTCTCCCCCATTCCCTTCTATCTCTCACCCCAACTTCCCTCCTATCTCTCTCCCCCCCTTCCCTCCTATCTCTCTCCCCCCTTCCCTCCTATCCCTCTCCCCCCATCCCTCTCCCCTACCCTCCTATCCCTCTCCCCCCTTCCCTCCTATCCCTCTCCCCCCTTCCCTCCTATCCCTCTCCCCCTTCCCTCCTATCCCTCTCCTTTTCTCTCTCCCTCCTCTCCTTTTCTCTCTCCCCCATTCCCATCTCTCCCCCCATTCCCCTCTCTCTCCCCTCCCTCCCCACTTTTCCCCCCTCCCTCCTTCTTCCCTCCTCTCTCCTTCTCCCCCCCTCTCCTTCTCCCCCCATCTCTCCTCTCTTTCCACCCTTCTCTCCATTCTCTCCCCCCTTCCCCCCCTCTCTCTCTCCCCCCTCTCTCTCTCTCCCCCCAGAAAAAAATTCTGCACATTTAATATAATGTTTTTTTTCCCCAAATTTTTTTATTAAATCAAGGGTGCGTCTTTGAATCGATGGCGTCTTAGAATCGAGGATATAGGGTAGTTTCCCTAAACGGGAATAGGTCTTTATTTTATGTTTTATTTTGACTTAAAGGGACCGTACCCATGATGTTCATTTCCCTGGTGGATAATAAAACCACTACAGTTAAAGTTTACACAGTGTCTATGCGTCTGTCTGACCTCGCCTACAGGCCGCTCCGTCACTGTCCAATTGGAAGAAAAGCACTACATGAAATAAAGTTATTATTAAAAAGTAATATTTCTTATTGCTCACATAAAAACCATTCAAGAGGACAATGAGTGCAAAGAAAAATATTTATGTTGTTAAGTAAATCTGGCTATTAGCATCATACTAACACCAAAATTGGGGTTAGATATAAGCCATTAAGTGCCTGTATTAGAAACCTTCATTTATATATTTCTAATACTGTAAATACTTTAAATCCTAGAGTAGTAGGATTAGTATAAGAGATTATATAAAATTGGCTGATTCTGAATTATGTGAAGAAAAACACACTGTGTGGTGCTCATAAACACATACGCAAGTGTAGCTGTAATAAGCAAAAAACTTGTAAAGTCTTTAGATGGAATACCCTTTAGGTATCAAAATATGAACCTGATAATAAACCATAAAAGTCCCAAATATAGTCGAATTTAGCTGGAAACATCCCACTTGGCACTGCAGTAAGGCGTTAACACAATAAAGTGTCCAGTTAAATATGCATCAATGTGGTATGATATCTTGAATGGTATATAAGATGAATATCAAGGACTCACAAGTGGTGCAGCATCCTTGGGTAGTAATCTCACGTCCTAGGGTACAGTTGTGCTTCAGTCTTTCATAAGATACAGGAACAGGAAAAAAGACACAGCAATACGTCCATGCCGCAAATGATCAAAACGAGAGCGTTACCACAATGAAAAAATTACTAATTTATTGGATCATAAAAAAAGGCATACACAGGCAGGAGGCCCACACCTACGCGTTTCGAGCCTAAGCTCCTTTTCAAGGTGAAGAGTAAATGTACTTACCGGAGTGTATAAATACACACTCTGAGCGCCATCGTCTCCAACCCCTCTCCTTCCGGGAGCGTCAAAATGACGCGGGAACTGTGACGTCAGCGCATCAGACTGACAAAAAATAAACATATTTACACACACTAAATGACAAAACGAACACTCTGGTAGTATGCATTGGAATGTTAAAAACAAAGTTAAACAGCATAATTAATCAAGTGAATACTGTATATCCATAACGCATAATAAAACAAGGAAGAATGACAAACATTCAAAGCAAACCAACCCTATCAATCGCAATATACCTGCAAAAGAGATTATGGGATAAACTAAAATAGGGAGAGCAAAAATATAAGTTTATGACTATAAAGAGGAGAATGAAAACAATAGTAAAAGTATATATAAACAATTCAAAATAATTGACAATAATAATAAAATAAATATACTGTTGAAGTGATAGTACCTAGTTCAGACAAATAAAGGTAATTCATATTAGACACGTCAGTCAAGTGTGTGTAAAAATGTGAATATAAATGAAACAATATACAGTAATGAATTACAACCAAAAGTGTGAATAATCTCTACTATCAACACCTAGTGAAGGGGAAAAGGAGCACTAATCTATCCCATGTGTAAATGAAAAAAAATATATAAAATATAATAAATATACATAAATTCAAATAAATAAACACTCACCATGAAGAAAAATGTGTCAATATAAGTGTTGGTAAAGCTACAAACACTTACAGCAGGTGACCACGGGGCTCAAGAAAACAAGTTCTGAAGGAATCTCACAGTAACGTGTGTATATGTGGACAAATGCTAAACTCAAAGTTTTTATTACAGTATATATGAACAAAGTCATAATATAATCAAATATACCAGGCAATAGTTTGGAGAAATCAGGGAGCGCAGGACACCGATGAAAACATATGAAACATAAAAAATGAAAATATTATGCAACACTGTATGGATAGTGATACCTCTCAAATGAAAATAGAGAGATATAATAAACACACAATAAGCATGTACCATGAAACAGCAAGGCACTGAGCCTTGTGAGTGGTAATCTCAGCAGGTACCACAGATAAGCATAAAACTGCGTGTGCAACACCTGCACACTATACCACTAAAAGGATATACCCAGAAAGAGAGAAACATACAATAAGCATGTACCATGGGACAACAAGGTACTAAGCCTTGTGTATGGTGATCTCAGCAGGTCACACAGGTGGGCATGTATTTGTGTGTACGACACCTGCACTCTAAGTATACCCAGTGGAATAGAAAAAAGCTGTGTGTGCTGTGCACGCGCATAGTAAGTGAAACTTCATTGACTTTTGTCACAGAAATTGACTTATAACGCGCGTGCTCGGCACACATGTGTCAGTGTGTCAGTCAGTGAGTATGTATGTGTTTGTTTGTGTGTGTGTGTGTGTCAGTCAGTGTATGTATCTGTACCGGTCAGTGTGTGTATTTGTGTCAGTCATTTTGTGTGTGTGTGTGTGTGTGTGTGAGTGTATGTCTCTCTCTCTCTGTGTTGTGTGAATGTCTCTCTGTGTCGGTCAGTGAGTGTATGTGTGTCAGTCAGTGTGCGTGCGTATGTGTGTCAGTCAGTGTGTGTGCGTATGTGTGACAGTCAGTGTGCGTGCGCGTGCGTCAAAGTGTGCATGCGTCAGTGTGTGTGTATGTGTTTATTGGCAGCAGTACCAGCATCATGAATGTTGAGCGGGTGGGGGAGCTCACAGTGGGGGGGAAGGAATAGGCACATCATTCAGGGGCGGTGTTCGGTACATCACTGGGGTGTGCGTGCGTGTGCCAGTGTGTGTCAGAGTGTGCGCGTGCGTGCGTCAGTGTGTGCGCGTGCGTGCGTCAGTGTGTGCGCGTGCGTCAGAGTGTGTGCGCGTGCGTCAGAGTGTGTGCGTGCGTCAGAGTAAGTGTGTGTGTGTGTGTGTGTGTCAGTCAGTGTGTGTGTGTGCGTCAGAGTAAGTGTGTGTGTGTCATTGTGTGTGTGTGTCAGTCAATGTGTGTGTCAGTCAATGTGTGTATGTCAGTGTGTGCGTGTCTGTCAGTGTGTGTGTGTCTGTCAGTGTATGTGTATCTCTCTGTGTGTACCGTATGTCTCTCTGTCTGTGTCCTGCCCCCTCTCTCCTGACTCCCCCCACCCCCGACGGAGCTGCGGACCCGGGGGGCTCAGTCTGAGTCTTGTGAGCAGATACCCCCCCTCACCCCCCGGTGGCGCGCTCAAGCTCCCCCCTTCCCCACAACCCGGCGGCGCGCTCAAGCTCCCCCCTTCCCCACAACCCGGCGGCGCGCTCAAGCTCCCCCCTTCCCCACAACCCGGCGGCGCGCTCAAGCTCCCCCCCCGGCGGCGCGCTCAAGCTCCCCCCCCGGCGGCGCGCTCAAGCTCCCCCCTTCCCCACCCCCCCCGGCGGCGCGCTCAAACCACCCTATTCCCAGGCGCCGCTGCCAGCCGCTTCTGCGCATGCGTGGCGCGCGGCATGGCAGTGGGCGGGGAACGGCACCGCAGAGGAGTCTCCCGCCCCGCGGCAGAGGAGTCTCCCGCCCGGCGGCAGAGGAGTGTCCAGCCCCGCGGCAGAGGACTCTCCAGCCCGTGTATCCTGTGGCAGCAAGCCCACCTGCGGAGGTATGTGTATGTAATTATGTGTGTTTGTTTGTGTCAGTGTGTTTGAGTGTGTTTGCTCCGGGGGCAGGGGGACTTGCAGGGTGACAGAGGAGTGCAAAGCCGGGGCCATGAGTGTTTGCTCCGGGGGCAGGGGGACTTGCAGGGTGACTGAGGAGTGCAAAGCCGGGGCCATGAGTGTTTGCTCCGGGGGCAGGGGGACTTGCAGAGTGACAGAGGAGTGCAAAGCCGGGGCCATGAGTGTTTGCTCCGGGGGCAGGGGGACTTGCAGGGTGACAGAGGAGTCTGTATGCTTCTGACATAAGAGGAATAACAGCGGTGGGACCGGAGCAGCTTCAGACAGCTGACGGAGTTCCCCCACCAGCGCCTGACGTCACTGGGACGTATAGTAGCGTTAGGAGCGGCGCCGGCGGCTATCGCCGCCGGCGCCGCATATGTCTGCGGCCGTGTGGGGGGAGCGGGGGCCATTAGGAGCGGCGCCGGCGGCTATCGCCGCCGCCGCCGCATCTGATTTGTGGAGCGGGTGTGATGTCAGTGTTGGGGTCGGGCTGAGCCAGAACACAGCCCGGCCTCAACTGCCAGCACTGACGTCACATCCGTTTCATTTCTGTCTCCACAATTCTTTTTTGCCCTAGTTTGAATGAGGTGCCACTAAGGAAGTTTCACTTCAAAAAAAGAAAAACTAAAACCAGATGGATGGAACCAATAAACTGTAATCACAAAGAACAAATACAGATGAATGGGGCAGGCAATGGGAACTCACAGGAAAGCCCCATGCACAGGCATAAGATGCGGCACGATGCTATCCGGGAGTGGAGTGAGAACCAAGTTGTGACAGGCTGTCACGGAGGATCCGTTGTGCTGGCGTCTCCTCTGGTGTGCGCGTCACTGTTCTTCCGGGTTCTCCTTCCTCTCACGATTGTTCCGCCTCACGTGATGGCTTTACAGTCCCCGGATGCAGTTACGATCAAGCCGCAAGTGCCAGAGACTCAACGCGTGGAAGCTTCCGCGTTTCGCTGGTCGCTTCGTCAGGAGTCAGTGGTAACTTGCTGATGCTTATTTATGACGTGGTGCATCCAATCACTGCATAGTCTTCCGTGCATATCTAATGAACTTACAGCAATGACTAGTCCTCTATACTGGCCCTGTGTGTTCACTACTTTGTTCCTTCATCTTGTGTTACAGCCAAAATTAAAAAAGACAACATGTAACTTTATTCAAATATATTATGACTCATTAAAACCTAGCCAATATTGATGGTTCCTAGGAGCAAAAAAACAGTATTAAAATACATTCCAAGACATTGTAATTGTTATATCTCATTAGGGGGAGAAAAGAGACTCATCTTACAGAAGGGTAACTTCTCAAACAGTCCTAAATGAAATTATTATTTAAATTAGTTAAAAAGCTACATTTAAACTGATAATTATTAAAAATTATAAATATGCACTTAGCAATAAAACAGGTTATAAAAATGCAGTGTATCTATATCTATATTAAGACCATGAGGTTCGAGTATCTTTAATTTGAAAATCCAGAAACTCTCTCTCTGGATGAGTCTTTTTTCTCTATCTCCCCCTCGCCAATGTTTCTCGACACACTCAATTGCCTTATATTTTAGACCAATTGGGTTTGCATTGTGCATCATTAAAAAATGTTTGGGAACACTATGGGTAAGCAATTTTTTCTTGATATTACCTATGTGTTCGAGAATACAAACTCTTAATGGTCTAATTGTTTTCCCTACATATTGGAGGCCGCAAGGGCACTCCAATGGATAAACTACAAACTCTGTTCTGCAATTTGCAAATTGTTTCATCGTGAACACTTCCCCTGTTGTTTTTGATTTAAACTCCTTTTTATCAGTAGAAGCAAATGTATAGGCCTTACAAGAAGTACATTTGAAGAACCCTTTTGGCCTATTGAGCCAACCATCTTTCTGTTTTGTCTTAAATGCACTTGGGGCTAATTTTTTCTTTCAGTTAGGAGCTTTCTTAAAAATTATTTGTGGTCTTTCTTCCAGAGTTTTCCCTAAAACCGGATCCTCTTATAGAATATACCAGTATTTCTTTGTACCGTATTGTTTTTTATTTCTCTTGCCTTTCTGTTATAACTTGTTGTAAATGCGGTCTGAAAGGTTTTTTGATCCCCTATCTTGATTTTTGGCTGAAGGAGAGTATCGCGATCAATTTCATTTGTTCTTTGTAGGGCCGTTGAAACTATTGATGCATCATATTTTCTATCTAGGAATTTTCTTTCTAATAATGCTGCCTGACTAAGGTAATCACTGTCCTTACTGCAATTCCGTTTAATACGCTTCATTTGTCCAAAGGGGATATTACGTATCCACCCTGGATGGTGACAGCTGGATTTCAAAATGTAGTTATATGCATCCACTGATTTGAAGAAGGTCTTAGTATGGATTTTTTCATTTTCAATAAAGATGGCAAGATCTAAAAACTCCACCATTTTCTCACTGTATTTGGTGGTAAAATGAAGATTAAGATTGTTTATATTAATATAATCCAAAAAGCGGTTCAGATTTGGTTCACCTTCTCTCCAGATGAAGAAAATATCATTTATATATCTATGCCAGAGGACCAGGTCCACACCAAATGGGTTCCGGGACCAGATATTATCCGATTCCCAGACACCCATAAACAAGTTGGCATAGCTACGTGCGAATCTGGTCCCCATGGCCGTACCGCACTTCTGTAAATAAAAACTTCCATTAAAAGAAAAATAGTTATGCTCCAAGATAAAAGCAATGCTTGATATTAAAAACTCCACTTGATCAGCAGCGAGACTGGAGCCACCCTGTAGTGTTCTTCTTATTGCATCAATCCTTTGAGTATGGCTGATAGATGTATATAAGGATGTAACATCCGACGTCCCTAAAATGAAGTCATTTTCCCATTTTGTTTTACTTAAAATATCTCAAATTTGCATTGTGTCTCTGAGATATGACCTAGTTTTAACTACGTTTATTAAAAAAAACATCAATGTACTCCGATAAATTCTCAGTGATTGACCCAATACCTGATATGATAGGTCTACCTGGAGGTTCCTGCAAATTCTTATGTATTTTCGGTAGAAAATAAAACACAGGTGTTGTTGGTTTGGTCTTACTAATATAATCGAATGCGTCTTTACTCAGGATTCCACATTGTTTCCCATTCGATAAAAACATATTTAATGCCTTCAAAAACTGACTGGTTGGGTCACTCGGTAATCTATCATACGTGATGTTATCATTTAAAATCCTTTCAGCTTCTCTTTCATAATAGCTTTTATCCATTATGACAACTCCTCCCCTTTATCAGCTTGTTTAATCATAATTCTTTCATCGTCCATTAATTGTTTTAAAGCTGATCTTTCTACTGAGCTAAGATTGTTATTAAAAGAAGTTTTGTTTTCTTGGAGTTTTTCAAGGTCTTTCACAATTAAATGATAAAATGTGTCTAAATAAGTTCCCTTGCTAAAACTGGGATAAAAAGTGGATCGTTTTTTTAAATTGGTATGTAAAAACTGCGGTTCTCCCTCATTAGCTGCTACAATTGTAATAGGCTTTATGGTGTTGGCATTCATCGGCGATTGATTTGTTTGATCTTTCAATAAAAAGCACCTTTTTAGAGCTAATTTCCGTAAATATTTGTTAGCATCTATGAATAGCTCAAAGCTACTTGGTCCTATTGTGGGTGCAAAATTCAGACCTTTACTTAGAACAGAATTTTGAGCAGGGGTTAAAATCACTGCACTCAAATTAAAAATGCTATTTAGTTGTTTAGCTTCTTTGTCCTCTTTCCTCCCTCCTCCTCTCTTTCCTCTAAACTTCGTTTTCTTTGGGGTTTCGGGGTTTGGCGTTCCCCACTCTGATCTTCCAAAACTGCATATTTGTTCGGATCCTCCCATCTGCTGTGATGGGGACTTCTTCTAAAAAATGACGATTAGATGTTCTATCATTGGCACCCCTTTGGTCTTTCCTCGGGCTGTGTATATATTTACTTGATTTGCTCCAAAGTCAGCCCTCTTGTCGCCTCTCTCTTTCTCTATACCCTTTTTCTCTCCTATGCTCATCTCTTGATCTCTCTGTCCTATCTGGTGATCTTCTATGGATTTATTTTCTTTCAGGGGATCTGTTAAGGGAGCCTGAATAACATACTGTAAGTGTATTTAGACACACAGACACACATGTATCGACGAACCTTAGTTTATTGTAAAAACGGACCCAGATCCCAGTTTGAAATCAAACCTAGAGGGATTCTGGTTCTTAATGTAAAAATCCAGAAAAGTTCACGTTTATCTAATATATTGATTCTGTTACCTCCTCTGATTAGGATGGGAATGTTTATGTAACGATGCGCGGAACACGCCCCCTGCGGCGTGTCCCTTCCTTACCTGTTTACTTCTGATCGCCGCCCTCTAGCTGCGAGTCAAGATCCTGTGTCTTTAAGGATTCTGAAGCAAGCAACACCATCTTGCTTTCTGGCAAACCCTGTCCTCTTCCTCTTTGACTTTCTCTCTGCTATTAGTCTTTTGCTACCAGCCCTGGTGCCTGCTAGTACTCATCGCATACCTGCCTGGACCTCCTTGGGACCTTTACTTATCTCCTGTGGATTCCGGAAGACTGGGACAGTCACTCTTATACTACTAAGGTTAGTTTACCGTCGGGTAGTGTAGGTACCTGCTAAGTAGGGTTCACCTTGACGTGGTAGCAGGCTTATAATTTCTTGGCCAATGGATTACACTAAGAACCCTTATGTTTATTTAGTTTCGCTGCACCTTGCTGTTTTTGTTACTATGCCTTTAAGAAGTCTGGACGTTCTCCAAGAAGCAATCCTTCTCTGGATGTTACCTTGTGCTCTGGACTCTATGCCCATGTTCCTGTACCTTGTTCCTGGTTTCTGTTTCCAGACTCCAGTGCTGAAACGTTGGCTTCCCACAACCCCCGCGTTGGTGCCTGAGAACGCGCGCACTCCCGCTCTGCTGTCAGAGCATGCGCGCACTTGCAGCTGGATCACTCGTGTCTCTGAGTAGGCACCGCACCTCCGGACGCGTCACGCATTCTCATGCGCGCGGCGCGGTCACGTGACTACGTGCGCCGATCCCCAGCTGCGCGGCAACTTACTCCCTTCGTATCCCCTGCGGCCTCCCCACCTCGCTAACGGGTCCTTCCCTTTCTCCCTGCGCTTGTGAGGAGAGCACAAGCGTGACAGTTTAATCCCCATATTGGAAAATGTTTCTATACTGCCCAAACTACAATTAGTGAAATGCTGTGACACTGGGTGAATGATATCCTTTTTAATAATGAGCCGCATATGCTCTATAATACGGATCTTAAGGGCCCTGGTGGTTCGTCCCACGTATTGTTTTCCACAACCGTAGTTTAATATATAAATCACGAATGTGGTATTACAATTGATAAAGGATTTGATGTCAATTGACAACCAGTTGAAGCACCGTTAAATTGGGATGCAGAAGACATATACGTGCATGATTTGCAATTTGAACACTTGAAACTTCCCTTAGGTACTGTAATTTACTATCCATTGGTTTATATGTTGAAATAAACTTCTAAAACATGATTACTGTAGCTATAGTTTTGACTTTTTTTAAAACAAAGTGTGGACGTCCAAATAGACCTTTTTTAGGGCTGGGTCTGCTGAAAAGACACCCCAATGTTTTCTAAAGATATTTTTAATTTGATTAATTTGTACATTAAAAATTTATACTGAATATTGGAGTTTCTGAAAAGGAATCCCTCCTTGGCTTCTTTTTTAATAATGAAACCCTATCCAGATTATTCACTTCATCAAAACATCTTTTGCGGTCAATAGGTGAATAACCTCTAGCCTCAAATCTTGTTAACAATTCTTTAGATTGTATGATGAAATCATCATTATTAGAACAAAATGAATTATGTGACCTGCATTTATGCCCAGCATAAAAGGGTAGCTCTTGATCTCACTACAGGAAAATGTTGTTGTTTGGTCGTGTCTATTTCCATTAATGCAAAACCTCATGAATATACAGTAGAAAACATTTGGAGAAAAATAGAGATATGTATTTTCACTTATATACTCACCCTTTCTGAAAAGGCAGACTGCAGGCCCAAGTAAGATAAATGAACAGAACGATGTGTTGTTATAACAGATAATATGTATGATAGGACTACTTATAGCTGCAAAAAATAGCATTAGAGAAGTGGGAAAAAGGGACTCCACGAAATACCAAAAATAAAATCTGGTGCCACATCAACTTAAAGTCTTGAAGTGCCAACCCATGGATATAATAGGAACAGTGGATCATATAATGATAGCTGGTAGGGATGTGTGTAACAGAGGATATATATATATTTTACCTCTGCATCCCAGTCCATAGTGTTACTCTCCATCCGTTTGTACCTGATCACCTGCGGTTGCATGTAGCATTTCAAAGGAAAGGGCGTCTTCTTGGGCTGTAGAGCTCCCGAGTGCCAGGGCTGTTTTACTAGATGATTGTACGCTCTGGTCCGACCGGGAACGCTCTGCTAACCGCCCGATAAGCTGATTACATGTGGAGACATCTACCATCTGTGAGGCTAGGGCATTCTCCCGTGATTATTTGCAAAGATCCGTTTGACACCTCTACACAACAACTGTGCGTCGATCCAATCAATGCAGGAACAGAAGCAAGAAAAGGATTGGTTCCGACAGGCAACTCCAGCGAAAGCACCTGCTTTCGCTGGAATTGCCTGTCGGAACTAATCATTTTCTTGCTCCTGTCATAACAGATAGTTAATGTTTAAAAAATTGACAAAAATCAGGACTTGGCTGCATAAAATATGGCTCTGAATTATCATACCCATGTTCTTGTGAAGAAATCCCAGTAATTCATTTATTATTTTTATTTTTTATATTGCCTGAATCATGGGGTTTCACAGAGTAAAATTGTGCTTCCCCAATCTCAGGAACCCTCATGTTAAAGAGTGATTAATGTGGTTACTGGCAGTGCAAAAAAACAAAAAAAAAAAAACAACATGCAGTAGCTGCTGGGGTCACCAATAGAAAGCCACAAATACCGTGTACATAGATATTATGGATTTCTTTTGGCTACTGTAATAAGGCTGACCTAGGTGGTCAGAATGTATTCACTGGACAAGTACTCAGCCCAGAGATCAGAGGACAGTGGATCAGTGTGGAATTGGAAAAGAACATGAGCAGGGGGTTGCTCCTTTAAATTGGTATACGTTTCCTAATATACATTAGCAGATACATGATTTGGGAATGGGAAATTTCAATGTGATTTGGGTATTAGCAATAGCAAAATATGTACTACTAATTAGTTCCAGCTCTGGAATGGTATGATTACAAGCCAACATTCATAAAACTCTGTAACCCCTAACTTTTGTAACGTACTGTAGGGTACTAAAATAGTATGGCAATAGTTATGTGTGGCCTGTTTGTCATTATTGCTCAATGTGCTGTCCTTATATTTACCTTATGTGATCTATCTGTTGTGTGCCAGCTCTTGTAATATGTTTCAACACATGAATGTTGTTAGATTAGGAACCTCAAAACACTTTGTATATATTTCCTTTCAACCAGCTGAGCTTGTGACATGAATTGACCTTTTTAGAAAGCCCAAAAATGATACCCCAATTGAGATAATAAATAATCAAGTAACCACGTTCTTGCCAGGCACATTATTATGTTACTGTTGGGTCAAGAGATGTCTCTAGTCTTCAATTAAGTGTGTAACCCCCCTGTGTGATGAGCTCCACACACTCACACTGCCGCCTGGCAGGTTCCTCTCCAAAATGGTGACAACATGTGACTGTAAGAGGTTAATGGGTTAGGGTTTGTAGGGTAAAGAGTTAAGGTTAGGGACTTAGCTTCGTGGTGAAATGACCGGTGGATACCTTTACCCTGGGGCTGATCGTGGCAGCTAAATACCGGCTGCGGTGAGATGGCCGTGACAAAAGGTAATAGGGGTCTATTCTAGTAACTTCGATAAAATTACTGGCAACTCGATTGGTTTCACATGAGCCCACCGAACGGTTTGACATTTTGGTTATCACGGTATTCAGAAAGAATGAGAGAATTACCTGAAGACACAAACCGTGAGGTAGGAAAATGCCAATAACACTTGGGAAAGCAGTGATGTTATCTCAGCCTTTTTCATAGTCCTACCACTGAGATCTTCTCACAATCTGTAAGAGCTGCACAGAGAGAGCTGCATCTCCCTGAACAGCTCTTACAGGCGATCGCAGTGTTTATTTAAATTTTAATAACAAAGTATTGTAGCAGGGGGTCTCCGGAGCAGAACCACATTATTTTTAGGTCCGGGGACCACCTGCTTCCTGAGTTACAGGCCCCGGTATGGGGTGCCGATATCTCCTGTGCATTAAAATGTCCCAGTCATGACACAGGAGATTTAAACAAAGCAGGGGGATGCCGGCACCCCATACCGGGGCCTGTAACTCGGGAAGCAGGGGGTCCCCGAACCTGAGATTAATGTGGTTCTGCTCCGGAGACTCTCTGCTACAATACTGTGTGATTAAAATAAAATAAAAACTGCTTAATTACCTTAGCGGCTAGCCGCTGAAGCAATGAAGGGGTTAAACCCGAGTACCTGTTTTCTTACAGGGAGAGGGTGAAGGGGGTAGTTGCCCCAGGGTGGGTGGTTAGGCCTTCCTGGAAGGTTGTGGGAGGAGCTAACCCCGTGTGGGAGGTGGTAACTGCTATAGTAATGAAGGGGTTAACCCCTCATGCTACCCACCTACCCTGGGGCAACTACCCCCTTCACCCACCCCCTCTACTTCCAAGAAACATTAAAATAAAACAACCCTACTACCTACCCTCTCTACCCCTGACAACATGCACCCCTCCCCCTACCTAATACATACAGTACAATAATGGGTAAAATTACTATTATCCAAATCTGGATAATTGCTAATTTGCCCATTAAAAATACATAATTTTCTAGCCATTATAAAGTAAATTAAAGTTCTTCTACTTACCCCTGCCTGATTGATGGTTGTCCTCTTCCTCCTCACCGTCTGTCACGGATGCTCACTGCAACCTGGACTGAACCGCGGGGCTGAGGTGGGGAATATATATATAACCACCGCCCTAAGCCACGTGGGTGGGTCCGGATCGCAGGGTCGTGAACGTAGCTGGGTCAGGATAGGAGAGTGGAGAGGGTAGTGGGTACTTGCCTATGGTCCGGTAAGACGTTGTCGAGGATTGGAGAGTGTAGAATAGTAGATGTCTGTAAGCCAAACTCATGGAGTAGAGAGCGTAGAAGTCCGTTAGCCAAGCCAAGGTTCAGGGGAACAAGAAGAGGCAGGTCAGGTACAAGCAGGGTCACAACAGGTATTCAGAATAAACGTAGGCAGGTACTCAGGTTGCAAGTGAGCACGGTGCATAGAAAGGTCTATGCTCAGCAATGACTAGAGGGCAGAGTGAGATTAAATACAGGGAAGCACCAATCAGGGAGAGAAGGGAGGAGTGGCTCAGGTGTAGGTAGACCAGTGATAGGCTGAGGCAGGGTGTAGCTCAGATGCAGCCCACCTGAGATCAATACAGGCATTATTGTAGGCGTTTGTCCCTTTAAGACATGCGTATGCGTGACGCGCGCGACGCGCCAAGGTGTACGTGCGGACAAGACCTGCCATGTGTCTCCAGGAGGGGGTGCAGCGTGCCGTGAGGACGGGAATGGAGGAGGAGCGGAGGATGCGGCCGCGCTGACCGCCCTGGAGGTAAGTAGTTGCCGGTGAGCGGGGAAGCGCGGATGGCGGAGGCGCGATTCTGACACCGTCCTTGTCCTCAATGGGCAGCAACATTACAATAAAAAACATAGTGACTAGCCCATTAATCACCGGGCGGGTAGTAACCGCTGTAGTAATACCCCGCTACACACCCAGGATGTCTAATTACCCTCCGTGGGGGAACTACCCCCACCCTCCACCCCTCTGCCCATACATTGGCACAGTGGTAAACCATGCCCATAATATGAGCATGGTTTTCCACTATGGCAATGAATGGTCAATCTACCAATACAAAAACAAGCACCAAAAAAAATACATTATATTTCATTTTTTTTTTTAAATGGCAATTGAGGAGGAGGTGGTGATGTAGCCTGCTGTCTTGTGTGTGTCTTATACCATTAAAGCCTTTTTGCATCATCGGAATCGCATTGAATTTGACTGACTGACTGCTGTAGCGTCGGTTTTCACCCTTATCCATCTGCTTACCTTATTCGGAAACACGCAATGGAACACGAGTCAAGGAGGGCAGAGATCCAGGACGGATGAACTGACAGGGGTAAGCATTGTGCCCCTGAGCCCCGACCCCCATTGTGGTTCTCCTGCGCCCTCCGACCTCTGTTCCACATTGTCAGTTTACTGACACTTCAGGGTGTCAGTTTTTGCAAGGACATAACATAGTGTGACCTGTGTATATGTATCTGGAATATGTAGAGCTGTAAGATAGTAGCACTCACACTTTTTCCCCAGAAATCAAGCAGTACAGAGACTCTTTCTCTCTCTGAAACGAGCAACCTTCAGTTGTGGTTTCCAGCACGTTACTATGTCCGTGGGGTAATCTCTCCTTCCATGTCATGCAAAAAGGATGAAGACTAACATGGTGTAGTATGTCTAAAAAGTATAATTATAGCGCGAAATAGCAGATTTCAAATGCACTCACATTTTAAAATACAATACAGGGAATTGAACGAAATCCAGATCCTCTGGGCATACAGTCTCCGGCGCGTGTGCTCGTTCACGTCCGCCACTTCCGGTGTGCACTGCGGTAAGGGCAGATGTGACGTCATGCTTGATCTCCGGTTGCCAGGATCTCTCAGCAGGACGTGGGCTCAGATTCAACGCGTTTTGTCAATCGACTTCATCAGGAACCTTAATCACCATTAACCCCCTTTGATTTATAAAAATATTATGTTAGTGGCTCATTGATAGAGTTTGAACAGATGTTGTTTTTCTTTACTTGTGAAAAGAAGTGTTTATTTCCCTTTCCCCATAAGACTCTTTTACTCAGCAGCAGCTATATAAATCATATTACTGAGATAATAATAATCACTTAATCAGCCAAGCTACTGTCGCGGCCGCCTTTATTCTAAAACTTACCCGAATAAATGCGGGGCTTTTCTCCGTTTCTATCGGAGTTTCCCGCGCGGCGGCGGCCGTATCATCAGATAAGCGCTAATGGCGCTCATCATTGAAAGCGCCCGCGGCGCGGGAAACCAGCTGGAAGAAAGCCGCACGCCTCCACAGTTTAAAAATTCCAGCGGTGGAGGCCGCAGAAGGATAAAGGCGGCCGCCACTGTATTAGTACCTAAAACTTGCCATATTTAAATTAGATGTATAACCCCTAGACCCTCACCCGGTCGCAGATCGGACCCCCTAAGGTGTTCTATGGTCTGGCTATATGTCTCTGTGTGGTGCATACCTGCTGGCAACAGGAGGGCCTGAGTCTCCCACGATGACATGGGGGACAACAAGAACAGGTTACTGGGGTGGATACCTTTGTTCTCCATCAATGGTGCAGTGCCTCCATCTGTAGTAAGCCCCAGGGACGCGGGGTGGAATCCCTACCACAGAAATTCCCCTCCAGGGATGAGAGATTCCAGTCTCACACAAGGTTCTCTTTAAACAGCAGACTCCTTTATTACTCAGTCTCCCGCAGCAGCAGACAGGTACAGTTGATTTACAATACCACCAGCTGTTCTCCTTAGTGATGGCCCCTGCCTCTACTCTGGACCTAAGGGCCATCCAGAGTGGGGCTAGCTCTTCCCTCACCCCCTAAGCAGGGTGAGAGGTATTTGGTCCAACTCACTATATCCTATCAGCTCTACTCAGGAGCTGCTCACTCCTCTCCTCCCTAACACTAACTCCAACTGTCACACTGCCACACACTCTCTAAATAGGAAGTGCACTGCTCTTTATATCAGCAGGCACCGCCCCTGTGTCTCTTGATTGGACACAGGGTCAGGTGACCTACCTCCACCATTCAGGGCAAGTGCTTGAAGTGGGGATAACTCCTGGCAACCTGCCCTTAGCAGGGATTATACCAGGAGGAGGATAGAACTATAGCCCCATTTCTTACCAGGGCTACAGATGTTTAGGAAGTAATAAGAAATAAAAACTGCCTATATTCACAGACATTAGCGTTGATGCTTTCTGTGTACTCTACACCAGGGGTTTGCAAACTGGGGGGTGTGGCGGTTGCAGAGGTCCCAAGCTCCACCCCAAGGCATTTAATTTAAATGCCAGGGGACCACACGAGGCCTCTGTAACGAACTTACCTTGGCTTCCTGTGATGCATCCTCATGGTAGAACGGAGCATGACCCCGCTGCGTCATTTGACACCGGAGCTGAGCAGGGGAGTAGAGCAGGCAGGGAGGCGCGGGGGGAAAAGATTCCGCACCCCTTCTCTACTCGATGGCCTGTTATTAAAAAGTTTGTCTTTCTTATTACCAGACACAAAGTAAGTTATGGTGAATAAAAAAGTAACAAAAACCCTCCACAGTACAGTAGTGCAAATAAAATACCACTTGTGAGCACATTCACATGTCACAAACAGGAATATGGCAGGCATAAGTTTATAGGAGTCCGTGTTAAAATGGAGAAAAAGCTGGCAGCCGTGGAAGAATTGAATACTAAGCGATAATGGGGAAAGGCAGGACTGCAGAACTGTCTGAGACATGTGAATGTACATACAAGTTGTATTTTTATTTGCTATCTTTCTTATTCAACTGTTTACAGCTTTATCAACCCACAAACATAATTACATGGTGTCAGAATGAGGCCAGGTCCCCGCTGGCTACTGCAGCGCCCGCTGTGGCAGACGCTGCAAGGACAATAGCCGCTGCACAATGGGACCGTACCCGGGGGCGTGCTGTGCTGCGCCGACAGTGACTCCTGCTCCCAAGAGAATTGAGAGCAGAAGTCGCGACACAGCGCGAAGCCACGCCCCCCCCCAATGAGGGCGAACCTGCCGGGTGACATCACGGCCGCGCCCTGTCCCTCCCCCGTCATGCCCCCCCTTGTCTTTTGGTCTGCAGCTCCCTGCAGACCAGGGGAATCGGCTGCATGCGCCGCCAGCCTCGCTGACGTGTGTGCAGTGCAGGTACTGGGGCCACAGCCTGACTGAATGTGTTGTTGTTTTCTGTGCGGGAACAACTGCAAGCAACAGAAACACAATGGCTGTTGTTAGTAATGCGTGTATTTCACCCACCATCCATCCTGCAGCTATCTGGCATTGTTACAGAGAACTGTTAAATGTTCAGCCAGATATTTAAAAGCTAAGCTGAGGAGAAAGATGATAACGTTTAATCATCAAAACTGGTACATGATCTGGGGAGAAGCAATTGGTTATTGACAATAACTAAGTTTGAAGAAATTTAGCCATGAGCAGGGCAGCTGACATGGGGAGACAGCCGGGACAATTTTCCCAGGCCCATTGGCTGTGGGGGGCCCAGCAGCCGGGTAAAGCAGTTGTTCCTAACCTCTAGTTGCCACTGGGTCCAGGCTCTCCTCAGCTGCGGGCTTCCCTCCACACTGACTGTCCCACGCTTCTGACGTCAGCGCGTCACTGGGCCTCCCTCTCATCCCGGTGCACGGAAGCTCAGCATGGTGACGTCACAGGCCCGGTGTGCAGGAGTAGCTTGGCATTGGACAGTCAGTGGTCTCACGAGACCGTCGCTCCACCGTGACGTCACCAATATGGCGTCCGCGGAGCCGGTTGCACCACCGCTAGGCTCTGAAGCGGTGCATGTGGACCTGGCCCAACTAGATGTCGCCAGTCGGGCAAAGCGTCCATATCCGAAAGGAGAGGTGTGTCCCTGCCCTGCTGGACTAGGAAGGGGACACCGAGTGGCAGCAGCCACAGCAGCCAGAGCATTATCCCCAGTTAAAGGGGAAGTGAAGCCCCTTGCTGTATATTTGAATAAAGATGTGCTTGAGCCACAATCCCTGGCCCCAGTACTAAGTGCCCCACCTGTCACTGCCTCGGTACTGGACATTCAGGACTTTGCCAAGGCCCACTCTGCCCCTGCCACTTCATCCACGTGCAGTTCACAGAGGATAAAATGTATTGATCCCACTGTACAGAGATTTGTATTAACTAAATTCCCTGAAGATATAGATACTGGGAGATGGCTGAGTGAAAATTCGGAATCAGAAAGGGAGATACCTGTCTCTAGGTGTGTAAAGAGGCCAGGAAGTAGAGGCTCTTTTCAATCATTTAGGAGATCCTGAGGATCAGTATCAGAGGTGTCACTAATGTCTTTAGAAGCTCTCTTTAAGAGAGAGAGTGAGATAAAGATGGGGTTTCGCATACCTAAAGGTTCCCCTAGTCTTAATAGAAAGGCTAATCCAAACAACCCTGGGTTCTGGGTATTACCTGGCCAGGGTAGAGGTCGAAAGGTTGTGAGATTAAGCAGAGCTGACCGGGCTATAAGAGCTAGATTCCGGCAGTCGCATGGATACTATATCCCTTATGTTCCTGAGCCAATCATGCAGAAAATAGAGGAACATAGGCGGGAGTGGTTACGGATACCGGTAACTGAATACCTACAGAAAAAGAAAAGTTATAAAGAGTTTATTACAAAATCTCTTATATGTTCCATTATGGGCGAATGGATGATAGGCACCTGTATATTCCTGGACAGGGTGGAGGTACGCCAGGAAGCTGGTGTACCCAAGGTCTATTCCATCTGGGTGGAAGACTATGTCGGGCGGTCTGTTAAGAAGCCGGACCCACAGTATTACAATTAAAGTGTTAATTGTTATCGTCACTGCTAGCAGTGAATGATACATACTAAGGTATATGTACAAATTATGTCTATTGATTGCTGATGTAATTTACTTTTGTCATTCTGTATGGTCCAAGATGACAGATGGTGCAGTAAATTCGGACCCAAGCAAGGTCATTGGGATTTTCACCCAGGGGAGAATATAACAGGGTATGTTCCATAAGTACCTGTTTCTCTCCACATAGTGTATCTGCTATGTAAGTCCTGTTAAATTCCAGGCATTAGCAGGTTAATCTATGGGCCATTGACCCCCCTTTTTCTTTCTTTGAAGTTGAAGGAAGAGAGGTGGTGACTCATGGCCTGTGTACAACCCCCTTGGAGGTGGTCACAGTCCATGAGCCCATCCCTTCCAGATTCTTGTGGGGGGAATCTAAAAGGGGGATTCAGTTCCTGTTCTCCGAGGAGAGAGGAAGGCTGTGAGTCTTCCCCATTGCGGGGAAAGCATGCCACTCTAGGCCAGCTGGCCTAGAGGCCAACCTGATCTGATGCCCCCTGATATTGGGCAGCAAGAGGTCCTGGGGATCACAGAGAGTCTGTGATGAGGAGAGATTTAAAGAAGGAGAAATAAAGCTGCTTATTCTTCATGCCTCTGCCTGGGTGTTGGTTACTGGGCAGGAGGGAGAAAACTGCAGATATGAACTGATATCCCACGTCCTGGGATCCTGTCACGGCTGGAGGTGCTTTACCAATAAGTGATTAAATAAAGAACAACCCTAAAGCCTGTCCTGATTGCTTCTTACCACCGCAGCCACTCGGTACTCCTGAGGCAACAGGTACTCCACCACCACACAGAATTGAGTAGCCAAAATGTATTCCCCAGAAAGGTCCCTGGATGAGATCGGGGGGAGAGGGATCATGGGTTACATATATATGTAGAAAAAAAGAGAAGAAAAAGTGCTGATACTAGTGTGATATCAGTGGACAAAAGTTTATATTTTTGGACAATAACAATTTAAAATTCACAAACAGCCATGAATTAAGACCATTGTATGAGAAAGCTCATGCCCCAACAAGCTTTCGAGGATGCCACTCCGCCCAATCCATTGTGGGATATCCTCCTCTGGAATCTTTTTTGTCGATGTCACCCTTTAGGAAATCCTCCAGCAAACCGCATTTGAAGAAAAGAG
The DNA here is from genome assembly GCF_040206685.1 of Ascaphus truei. Taxonomy (NCBI): domain Eukaryota; kingdom Metazoa; phylum Chordata; class Amphibia; order Anura; family Ascaphidae; genus Ascaphus; species Ascaphus truei. The sequence goes on along the minus strand of NC_134483.1, from coordinate 135,159,063 downwards.
TTCCTGATTTTAGAGTTCCCAATGTGCAAGGCCAGATTGCAGCCTTCTTCTCTGGCATCGCGGTTGAGAGTCTTCACACACAGCTATTCGCAACACATGACCCTACACATTTCATCAAACTAGCTGAATTCATCAGGGGATGGGTTCTGACCACACATGTGTGCCATATATAGTGCCAGAATCCAATCAAAGACCTAATTAATTTAAGCCTATTGTCACGCCTGTATGCCCGAAGACCTGGCAAGAACCCAGTACTGAGGTGGGAACGGTATTACACCACACACCCACAGCAGTGGGAGCAAGCCCGGAGTGTGGTATAGCGTTGCTGGGCCTATAGAGAGAGTTGTTAGATATACTTGCAACGTCAGATGGTGTAAGCGTAAGAATGGTCGTGTCCGTGTGCCAATGTCCAGGGGTCCAGAGGGTAGAATCATCAGGGTACAAAGCCAGGTCCAAGGATGCCAGAGGTAAGCGAGGTAGAGTTCGTAGCAAGGTTCAAAGGGGTACCAGAGAGCAGAGTAGTCCAGAACAAGCAGGGTCAAAAGCCAGGGAAATCCAAGATAAACACAGGAGCAGGATACAGCAGGGACACAGAGGGAGCACAGCATAGGTCAGCACACACAGGCAAACAGGAACTATGCAGAGCGAGGAAGAAGTGGACAGACAGGGATTATAAAGGGAGACACACCAATAGGAGAGAGGGGAGGAGCAGAGAGAGAAGTGGGAGACAATAGAGATAGGTCAGGGAGAGAAGAGGAGGAGACAGGAGGGGCAGTCAGGGGAATGGCCTGAAGGGATTGGGAGGAGGAGTCAGAAACGTGACCGGCCAAACAAGAGGAGCGTGTGCGCACGCCCTCTGTAAGTTGAGGATGCACAAGCACAGGCTGTGACAGGGACATGGCCCGCAGGGCCTGAGAGGAGGGAGCAGAGGGGCGACAGGGCCTAGAGGAGGAGCGTGTGCGTGCACCCTCTGCGAGCTGAGGGAGCGCGTGCACAGGCCGCGTCACCAGGTGCGCGGAGCGCCGCGCCACGGGCACCCCGCTGGAGGAGGGCAGAGGAGCGTACGGAGCTACCAGGGAAGGTGAGGTACTAGCCGCGGGCACAGCGGGTGTCCGGGAGTGGGGTGCGTCACTGCAGGGGCTCGGGGACCGGGCGGGCGCGCGAGACCTGCGGGGCATGTGCTGAGGTAGTGGGGGAGAGGTAGACGGAACAGGACAGGAGTGGGAAAGGGTAGAGGGATTGGCAGGAGATGGGACAGAGGGAAAAGAAGGGGAAGGAATCCCCTGAATCGTCACACCTATACATTTGATTTCAAGTCCCTTCTAGTTCTACTTGTACACTTATCTTATATAGAGCACAGAGAATTGCTCTATGTAAATTGTTCTATGAATAAATATAAATCTTTCAAATGCATATGAAACAATAATTTACACATTATATATATATATATATATATATATATATATATATATATATATGAAACAAAAGAGAGAGTGCACGCCCCATAGCATAATACTGTATATTTAATTGTAAAAAGGGAAGGGAACGGGGGGGAAGAGTGACACTCACAGGAGTAAAATCAATTTAAAACATTGCGTGAATAATTCACCACCATCCGGTTCTGTACTGCAAACGTCCAAAGTTCTTTCCTCCCTCAGGGCTGTATGGAGATGATGCAGGAGGACCGTGGTGTAGTTCGCAGAGAGAATTCAGTCCTTGTATGCCAGAAAAAAGCCTCCTTCACTTTCAAATGGCTGCTGGATCAATCGTGCGCTCATGCGCATGCGTACCGTCGTAATAGCGCAAATAGGATTCCCTGACGCGTTTCGTCACCAGAGGGCGACTTTTTCAAAGGGCTGATACTGCATGACAAAGTTCCTGGTATTTAAAGCCAATTGGTTGCTAAGCAACCCGTGTAAAGTAAAAACAAGTGGATTAACCTATTACTCATAAGCGGAGACTAAAAGCCCCATAGGAGGTATGGTAATATAGTAATTACTGGCTAAACAATACTAATTAATAGTATAAGAAACAAAACAGGAAAAAATGAGAAGTAACAATTAGCATAAAACCACAGAAGAGTGGACACAAAGAAATTAGGAACCTAATAAATAAATAAAGATATACCAAATAGATATACAAACTATATAACTAAAAATTCACAAACAGATGTTCCACATATATTCAATTAAATAGGACTATAAAGTAGGAAAACACCAAAATGACATAGGAATCATATAGTACATATAACATTGTCAAAAATATATATATAAAAAATGCATAAACAATACTTGTATAGTGAAATAAAAATTCACATACATGACACTAAATAGATAGAATATATTGGACAAAAATATATATACCCACACACATATACACATAATATATTGGACAAAAATATATATACCCACACACATATACACATATACATGTATATCTTAATAACAATACAGTTTAACAAGAAACATTTGGTTCGATATTTTGATAAAGAAATGCATATGTGTGTGGGTATATATATTTTTGTCCAATATGTGTATATATATATATATATATATATATATATATATATATATATATATATATATATATATATCTTTATATCTTTATATTTTTATGGTTAATATTAAGAATTTATATTAGCGTTAGGGACCCCTGAATTGTGGTCTGCCGTGACGTTGGCTCAGGGGCTTACAACAATTTTGGCCAAAAATGTCAAACTAAAAGTCCATTTTACTTAATAGATATTTATACATATATATTTAGGCACTGTACCGTGTATGATTTTCACTGGATGTGCTAAAACTGAGCTTTGTCTGTGTTTTATGTGCTGTCTCTGGTTTTAAAAATCATCTTAAAGGCAAATGAAGCACATTTCTGATTGTCTGGCGTCATTGCCTTTAAATGACGTCATCATTTTTTTTTATTTTTCAGCTAAATCCCATGGTTTTCAAGGCCCAACCATATGACGAAAATGTGACGTCATAGGCCTATAAAAGGTTATGTCGTCTCATTTTTAAGCCAGACGCCGAGGAGGAAGGACCTCCCGAAGAAGAAGAAGAGCAGGGCGTGGCCAATGAAGATAAGAAGACCCGGAAGAAGACAGAAGAAGACGGAGAAGACAGATGAAGACCCCGCTATGGATTACAAATAGAAGAAAGAAGACACTGACACTTATGGATTGTAAGGGTTTTTTATTTTATGGTTACCTGGTTCCTGTTGTTGGATTATTTGTTCGAGATATCCGGTTCAACGGGACTCGGTGAGTGGGTCATCTAATGGTAAGTAAACAAAAGAAATGTATTTTATTTTACTTTTATAGGTTTTTTTTGCATTTTTTTATGTCCATTTATTGGCCCTGAATTTATGTATGTCACGATGGAGATACATACGTACAGGGACAGTCAATGGTTGTATTGTATGTTTATTTTTCATGTTATTAAATTGTTTTTATGTTCTTTTATTGCACCTGTATGTATGTATGTAAACTATAGATGGACATACATACAGGTATAATAAAAACTTGTTTGCCTAATGTTTGCTTGCCTTGTTTTGACGTTTTTTTATTGTAATTTGCTGCTTTGTGTAAAAATGTGTTTGTAATGTACATTTTATTTTTTCAAATGTTATTTTAAAGACTGTTTGCAATAGTTTATTTAATTGGCTTATTTTTGGAAAATTAAAGAGATGGCTGCCACTCTCCAACTATGTTAGGATGTGAGGATGTGTGAAAAATAAGGTGCATACGGGTGTAGGTAATACTAGAATATGGGGAAAGGTCACAGATGTGGCCTAAAAGAAACCTATTTGCACTCACTATTTACAAATGCTAGGCTAGAAAAGATTCAATCCTTGGAGTTCCCCCATAGCCATACATAAATTTATAAAACCATATTTATTAACATATATGCAACAAATACACAACTAATAAGACAACCACTATGTGGATAAAAATGATGGGAAAACAGCGGGGTGGGAAATAAATTTATTGTTGTAATCACCAGAGCAAAGGGAGACTTATATTGTTCTTTGTACCCAAATGGGATATAATCCCAGAATTGTAGATGGGGGGTAGAGGGTTAACACTGGTTCACTCATATATCTGAGTGTGCTAATTGCTGGTTCATCCGTCTACCATAATTTGCCAGTGTAGTGTACATAGCTGCATAAAATGCTCCTTCACATCTATATTCACCTAATGGTGAGGTTACATAATATCAGCTGTATGTGTTGACACAATTGTCAACCGCATATACTTGTACCTAAAAGCGGATGATCCCGCAATATGGTGACGTCACTCTAATATATATACACAAGAGATCCGCAGTGATCGGCAACAACCGAGGTATATTATATAGACAGGTGTCTGTTTATAATGTAACACACAACCTAGATACTCTGCTTCTCACTTGTTAGATAGGTTTAACTCAGTACCTCTATATCAGCAAAACAAATCATTTGCAGTCGTATTGCATTATTTTTGGAAGTAAGATTTAGTCTGATGGTGGTTACTTTGACATAGATTATTTTTCAGAATGGTTTGTTTTTAGGATTTTAATTGTGTAATTGATTTTGATTGTAATTTATTTGAGATTGGATTAATTAATTGATGGTAATTTAATTCTGTTGACTTGATTTGTTTTTATTTAATGATTGGATTTGTATCTTGTTTGTAATAGTTTATTTGATTTTGGGCATTGCTTGGCAAAGTATACATGATGCTCAGATTAATTGTATCATGTACACATTGTCATATTGAGTGTTTTTATTTGCATTTCGTAGATATTGATTTGGCTTGGTGCTGTTTGATATAGGGAGATATTTGCATTTCGGCATGTATATCCTTAACCATTTCTTTGTATATTGGTTAATCATGCATGTGTATATATATATATATATATATATATATATATATATATATATATATATATATATATATATATATATATATATATATATATATATATATGCATGATGAAGCCACTGTACAAATGAATGGGTGAAGGATGGGTATCGGGGCAGGGTGGCTTAATCCCTTAATTACCTTTGTGGTTATTAACCGATAAGGTTATTAAGGGATTAAGTGATATCACAATGTATTTGCTATGTATTTTTTTGGCTTCGGAGGACAGAGGGCACTTGCTGATGGAGGTGATTCATATTGCTGAGGTTAGTAGAGATGTATTTATTCTATTAGGCTATTATTATGTGTTTAATAATTTATTTTATTAGGCCATTATTAGTTTAATAATGGACAAATAATCTATTATCCATATCTGGATAATAGTTATTTTGCCCATTACTGTACTGTATGTGAGTTTGGTGGTGGTGGTGAGGGGGGGGGGGTTGAATTTCTTTCTTTAAATGTATAGTACAGGTTTATTTTTTTGATATACAGGGTTGGTTCCTTAGGTCTGCGGGGACCTCTGGAGACCACCTGAGGGCTTCCCGGACGCCCACGGGTACAAGGCTGCCGGGTCCACGGGGGACACCTGCGGGGAATAACCGGGGGCCCCACTTCTGTGGGGGCCCCGTGGACCTGTAGGGACCACCCAAGGGCCACCAGTCCCCTGTGGGAGCCACCCGAGGACCCTCAGAGACCTGTGGGGCTGACCCAGGGACCCCCAGACACCCCAGGTCCGATCCGTGGAGACCCCATTTGGGCCCACGGTGACCCGCGGAGATCACCTGGAGGCCCACGGCACCTCACGGGGACCACCCGTTGGCCTCCAGACCCTGTGTACACCCCTTTGCTGGGCCACAATAGGGCCTAAGGACACCCCCCAGGACCACCGGGGACTTCAGTGGGCCTGGGGTATTAACCCTGTATGTCAAAGAATAAATCATGTTGTATGGGGGGGCACAGGGGGTGGGTTATGTATTATTTATTAAATATAGTAATGTTTATTGTGGGGCTGTGTATTGTTATGATTGTGGGTAGTGGGGTGGGGGAAGGGGTTATTGTCCCCGAGCCTGGGTAGGTCTCCCAGGTGTGTAGTGGGTGAGGGCGGTTAGGCCTTATGGGTGGTGGTAGTGGGGGGTATTTTGGCCTCCCGAGTGAGTGGTGAGTGAGGGTGGGTTAACCCCTTAATGACTGTCGCGATTAATAACCGCTAAGGTGATTAAGGGGTTAGGGGACATTAGATTGGCTCTTTTTATTCTTGTGTATGTTTTTCAGCACCCGAGGGCATGGATGGTGCTGAAGATGAGGATGGCCTTCATCGTGGGTGCCGGACAAGGGTGAGTACAAAATGTATTTATTTTATTTATTGTGATTAATGTATTTTTAATGGGCAAATGCATTATTATCCATATGTGTATAATAGTAATTTTGCCCATTACTCTAGTGTATGTGTTAGGGGGGGGGGTATTTTTTACAGTATTGTTTATTTTTTGGGGCACACCATTGGTACCGCAGGCCCGCGGACGGCCGCGGGGACCCCCAGACATCCCAGCGGGGACCCCCGGACCCCCGCAGACCCCTGGGGACCCCCGCAGTCCCAAGGAACCCCCGTAAGGTCAGCCGGGGACATCCGCGGGCCTGTTGTGTGGATGGTGTGCCTGCAAAAAGGTAAACAAAGAAATTTTTTCTAAGTCCAGCTCCTTTTGCGCCTACCTTTAGCTGACGTGTTTGTCAGGCACGTTTTCTAAGGCCGATTCACTTAGCAATCTCAAGTACTGGCAAAAATCAGCACATTTGCCTGATCAGGCGCATTTTGCGCCGAGGGCTGAAAAAATACCATTTAAGAGCGATAAAGCGCAGTTATCACTACTTAGTGAATCGCACTGCAGCCTTTATCGGGCTTATAGGGTACTTTGCGCTCTTAAAGCCACTTATTGGAGCTTAGTGAATCGGCCCCTATGTATGTGTAAGTATCTCAATGACCAGCAGAAGGCAGTCATTGATTATGTAATGGAGCATGCCAGGCAGCTGAATGAGGCCTTTCTGCAGCCTAGACAGTGGCATCCGATGGGAGAGCTGTGTAGCCTGCTAAGGCTCTTTGAGGAAGCCACCACTCGTGTGAGCAGTGATGAAGCTGCCATAACCCAGATCATCAAATTAATTTTCCTCCTGGAAAAAACACGAATTAATGTGCAGCATAATGGTGGCAATGACGAAAATGATGATGACATGGTGAAAATGGTTGAAAAATTACTTGAATGCATATTAAATGACCCCAGTGTTGTCAGCTACACTTTTAGACCCTCACTTAAAAAGACAGAATTAAAGATTGTTTGCCCCATGGGGAAGAAACTGTTGCAAACTGCAACGAGGAGCTAATTGACTGTGTTCAGGCAGTATTGGGAAAGGAGAAAAGGCAGAGAGAGGATGACAATGAAGGTTCTCATAGGGCAACCTCAGTGGGCATACATTCCACACAGAGAGCGACAACACAGTGTTCACCACCACCACTTTCTTCCTCTCAGGCTTCAGGTGGCTTTCAGTATTAGTCGTGGCAGGGTCAGTAACAGCAGCTGAAGTTATGTTCCATGGCCCATGGCTTGTACTGGCACAGAAGCAGCAGACACCTCTAATGCTACTAGTGCTATGGACATGGTGTTGGAGTATATTGGTCATAGTACGTTCCTGCCTCCTGACTCTGATCCTCTTGAATTCTAAGATGCTAAAACAGAAACATGGTCTGTTTCTGAGAGGGACAAACTTAGGCGCTCCATAACCATAAATCATACTCTTTAAACGGAGGTACACAGTTTGAAACACTTTTTGTTACTTTTGAAATTTCAATCGCATGACTCATGGCGTTCTTCCTGGTGCAAGTGCTGGTGCTAGCGTCTGAGTTTCTCATAGCTCATGTATTGGAATAGAGGAAAACGTGATGACGTAGCACTGCATGCAAAGAGGCAAATTCAAATCGTCACAGAAGTGGTCCCAGACTGAGTGCATATCAAAAATCTGCAAGCTTTATTTGACAAACACCCATAAAAAAGTGTATGTGGATCAATTACAGATAAAAAGTAGCCTAACGCGTTTCACACTGCACACAGCTCTACTCTGAGCCTCTGATGAAGTGCTGTTGGCAACGTGAAACACAGGTTACTTTTTTTGCCCCTGCTATAGCAGAAAGAGTAGCAGTAGAGGTGCTGGGTGTAGCAGAGTCAGATGCTGCAGCTGTCAATGGACACAGATTCAAAAACTGTCATGGGATTCCATAGCAGGCTAGAAGTGGGCCCTGCACCAGCAACCCTGACACCGGCCTGACCTGCATGCGCATTCAACACGAGCTTCTGCATCTCCTGCTCGCACAGCTGTTCAAACAAAAGCTGGGCCTGGGCACTTCATCAGTCTCTCTCACTATACAGACAGAATCACTGAGTCAATGACACAGAGGAAATAGCTGCTGACAAAGGTGGCCCTGACTGAAACTCCCTCTCCAAGACATATAGGTAATAGCCTCCAAATCGTCAGTCATATCTGCTTACTCTAACACAGAACTACTTCTAGAGAGCAAGGTTGAAGGGGGTGGAATTATTGCCTTCCCCAAGCTCAACTCAGAAACAACCTGTTCCTATAACACAGGCTGAACAGCAGTAGGAGCAGCAGGTACCTGAGGCATGCACACAACAGAGGTTGTAGCAGTCACAGTACAGGCAGTCCTCGGTTATCCGACACAATGCGTTACTCAAAATGGCATTGGATAGCGAAACGTCTTAAAGCGAAACACGTTTTCCCATAGGAACACTGTTTAAATGAAAGGTTCCGTTCCTGAAGGCATTTTTAACACTAAAATACACCAAATATTATATGCAGGCAATAAGATACGCATATATATATAAATTATATAGTGTATATACTGTATTATATATATAATATAACATAAAATATAATAATATAATATATTATATAGTATAATATAATATTATATTACTGTATATAATATATATATATATATATATATATATATATATATATATATATTATATACATGTAACCCATGTCCCCCCCCCAGACACAGATCGTGCCTCTAAGGTGTATTGAGGGCTGGCTACATATGTATGGTGGTGCATACCTGCTTGTAACAGGAGGGCCTGAGTCTCCCGCGTTGGTGTGGGGGATAACAGGTCCAGGCTTCTGGGGTATATGCCTCCATTCTAGAGTGGTTGTGGTGCAGCGCCTCCATCTCCATAAGTCCCAGGGATGTGGGATAGGACCCTTACAGAGAAAACCCTGGTCCCAGGGCGAATGATCCAGCTCTCACACAGTCTCTTTGTGTAAAACAGCAATGTCTTTATTGTCTATTAGCTCATACACAGCAGCAGTTCATCAGCAGCAGTACTTCCACATATGAACAAGGTCTCTTCCTCCCTCCTTCTCCTCCAGACTGTATCCCGGCAGGATGGTCTAGATGGGGCCGCAATACCCCTGCCTCCACCCCCAGGGTAGGCCATATGGGTGAGGCTAGATGTCTTTCCCCTCACCCCCTGAACAGGGTGAGGGGCATTGGTCCACCTCTATAGTTCTGTCCGCTCTACTCAGAGGGGCTCTGAGTATTTCTTCCAAGCACTCTCAGCATGGCTTCTCCTGTCACCCTATAGAACTGCCACTCTCCTCTCCAGATTCTGACACACCAGCCAGACACTCCCACTCCACAGACTCAATCCCTTCTAGAACTGACTCCCACACACACAGGACAGCCCACTAAATAGATCCAGCCCTGCTCCTTGTGATGTCAGCAGAACCTCCCCTCTGTCTCAGGCCTGCTACAGAGTCAGGGGCCTACCTCTATCACTCCAGACAGGGCTTGGTGAGGGGGGGAAACCCATGGTTACTACTGGCGCCTGCCCTTACCAGGGCTTACTCCAGTAGGAGAAGGATAAGTTGCCCGCTCTTACTTACAGGGGCTACATACACATAAACAACTTTGCAGAGCGTTGGATAAGCCGTTTTGGTGTTGTAAAAATGAACATAGGTATGCATTGCATAGCTTTGGATAAGCCATTCATTGTAAAGCGAAGCATTGTAAAACGAGGAATGCCTGTACTGCGGCTACTCCTATGGCTGGTACCAGGAAAATCAACTGGTGCTCTTGCTGCTTTAACAGGAAGTGGGAGTGGCAAAATAAATGCATTTGGTTTCGAGTTCTTCAAAACCAGCAGAACAAATAATCTGCCCAACTTTGAAGCTCTCAACCGACTACGTGCGGAAGTATAAAGGCTTAGTAGACACTGCTACAATTGATCAATTCCTTTTTCCCTTGCTCCTAAGCCTCTTTTTAAGTGGCATCTCAGAAAATAGCTATGGCCTGACTACTGATTGGCCTGTCTCAGCTACCTACCTTGCTCCAGATTGGTGGCCAATATAAAGGGACAAATCTGTTTGGTTGCCAGAACTTTTTCATGATTCTGAATGGAACCCTGGTTACTATAACCATCCAAGCCGGGGATATGTTTCAGAGATGTTTGGGAATGCAGACATTTTTCCCAATAGTTGTTCAGTGAAAATCTTGCTACCCAGAGACACGTTTGTAAGACTGAGAGACCACGGAAAGGTCATAGTGGTACCCTTGAACAGTGAACTTTATGGGAGGCTACTGGCTGTGGCAGTTGCGGTTCTCCCAACAAACCATGTCTGGGTCTGAAGACCCCAGATACTGATTTTTTGTCGCTCAGGGTAAGCTAGCTCTAACAGCACTCTGTAACTAATAAGTAAGGGTCCATTTTGTGTTTACCTCCCTTTTTATTTGTATATCAGTTGTAGGATTCTGCTACATGAAACTGTTACTTGTCATAATAAAATACTCAGTTTATTAGCCCTGGTGTCCCACCAAGTGACTACGATCCGGGACTGTGTCTGGTGAACCCGTTACATGAGACTGTCTATACTAACACAATAATTGCACCAAGTCTTTTTGGTGACATAAAAAAGTACCACTGCAAACAAATGTAGTAGGGAGTAGGTAATTGTGTCTTTAATGGATGATACAATTACAGATGTCTTCCTGTAATAGTTCTCTGCGGCTGATTTAGTCCCTCTTTCCAATTCATTGACATTATTATTTATTTCTTCATAACCTTTGATCTTTTTTTCTTGCCTTTCTGGTATTCTACACAGAAGATTTAAACACAAAAGAAATCTCAAGAAATAGGCTACCCAAGAAAGAGGCTTTTTTAAATCCAGGTGGTGGTTGGTATACAAATTGGTTTGGAGCTCTCACAGCAGCATTATGCTTACACGGTCACGTTAAGTAATTTACAGTTATGAATAAAGTGGTATTCTCACACATAGTTTTGTCACAGAGACACAGACTGAGTCATAGGGAGTTGGAGGATGTTGGTGTGTTTTGAGAGTGCTTTTCGATTTCTCAGTGGGTTGTCCTCTCCTACTTATTTATTGTCTGTGCTTCTGTCATTGTCTTTGCAGTTATTTGTGTTCTTGGATATTTGTTTGTTGTGGGTTTGTTTCGTTGTGTAAGAATGAGTGTGGGCTGAGTGTAAGTGATGGAGGAAGAGAAGAGTGTTAATGAGAGAAGTGATGTGAGTGTAGAGAGTATAATGGTGGGAGTGGTGAGAGAGTGAAGAGTAACAGGAGGAGTGAAGGGAGAGCGGAGAGTGAGATGAGGAGTGGTGGAAGAGTGGAGGGTGAGAGGATTAGTGAAACAGTAGAGGGTAAGAGGAGTGGTGGGCGAATGAAGTATTGGTGGGAGAGAAGAAGGTGAAAGGAGGAGTTGAGAGAGAGAAGAGGAGTGGTTGGAGAGTGGGGGTGATATGAGGTGAGTGGTAGGTAGGCAATTAGAAGGGTGGCTCACAGGTGAGGGTAGAAGTCGGGCCGGTGAGGAGAACTGGAGGGAAATGGGAAGTAGGTGGAGAGAGCATAGGAGCATGGCAGGAGTCTGCCAGGAGAAAGGGCACAACACCAAGCCCAAATGGAGTCACAGAAAGAGTCTCCACATTCTGATATTACAAGTGCTGCTGTAGCCTCTGAAAAGCAATGATTAAGAAATATGAAATTCTCTAATGAGGAGAATTATATTTTGATTGAAATAATTGTAGAGGTCTAGGACCAAATGCTTGGTAAATTAGAAATATAGAAACATAGAATTTGACAGCACTTAAGAACCACTTGGCTCACCATGTCTTCCCATTTTCCTTTTTGCTGTAAAACCTCAGACCCCATTTGAACCTTGGTTTTCTTTCTTACTTAGAATAGTCTTATGTCTATCCTCCCCAAGCATATTTGAATTTAGTTAATGTATTAGCCCCTTCCACCCCTGATGGGATGGTATTTCATGAATACACCACTCTTTCCATGAAGAAGTCCTTCCTGACATTTCACCTTAGCCTGCCACCCTCCAGTTTCATACCTCTTTTTCTAGCATTCCACTTTCTCTAAAATATGCTTCCCTCCTGTACATTATTGATTAGCCAATAAAGCCGCCATGGGTATTAAACCACCCCTGGAGAATAATCGCAGAAGCGGTCAATAGCATAGAAGTGTTTTCACGTGAAGTACTCCACTGTAAGAACTGGGACATAAAAAGTATCTATTCCAATTTCTATTAACATACTAAAATGTTGGATCTCTGCTGTTGTTTTACACACACATCTGACTGTCATTATGTTGGACGTGTGACCTCTGGCTAACCTTTTACTTATATATTTTGCGGATTCATTTTTTATAGTCGTTACTCAGCCATCCTGTACAAACCAATACAACTTTTTTTCCAATGACTTAAAGAACCACATGATAGAGTACATGTATATGATGATATATTGTTCTATTTTCCCATTGTGTATGAAATGATACTTTCTTAAAAGTGTTAATATATATAAATATATAAAAAAGTAATTATACATTTCATATAAAAAAAACTCTTAGATATTGTGTCATGAAATACATAAAAAGTAGGTATACTCAATGGTAAATGTAATTGAAGTGAAACTTCTTTGTTGGCACCTACAGAGTTATCATGGGAAAAATCCTTACCTTGTAACGAAAAAACGTAACGCGGGTGATGTCACACTCCTAATGGGCGGGTGGCCATCGTGCGTGCCCATCGCAAAAAAAACATTCCAGGCCGCACCGATGTTAACACTATACTCATGTGCAGAAGAAGAGGTTGTGGGCCGCGGTGCGCATGCAAAGAACCCAATAGTCACTTCCCCACATTCGCAATACAGCCCTTCAAGCGAATCAACTACTGCGCATGCACACAACTACCCTCGCGCCCCTAACGACTGACAGTAGGCATGCGCACAATCGCATACCATGTGCATGCACGCGCACATCGCCGTACATCTTAACGTGTGCATGCGCAGATACTGTGTTCGCCGTGTCATGCCCAAAGTCAAAGGCTGCTCATCCGCTCATCACTTTCACAGCCGTACCGGCGGCTGTGAAAGCCTGGCCATACACCAAGTCCCCCCTCGCCACCTCCTCACACGCGCAGAGACTGCTTGCGCTCTTTCCACTCACTTTATGCTCCTCTACTTATGCTCATGCTCGCGCGCACACTGAGAAACACACAAACACACACACTGACTGACACACACACACATACACTGACTGACACACTGACACAAACACACACACACTGACACACAAGGAATTAACAGTTACTATAAATATAGAAGTGCAAATCGCTAAACCACGCATTCTAAGTCAAGCTTCTTTGCGTTATGGCACTGAAACTGTGTTTTGATTTTTAATTAAAAACATCACCATCACAAATACAATTTCTGTGACAAAATACAAAGAAGATTCACTTAAAATGCACGTGCTCGGCACACACACACTTTTTTATTTACATTTTAAGAAGAAGCATCAGGTAATAAAAAAAAACTTAGTTTACAATTATTAGTAAATTAAAATACACTGGCATATTTTCTTTTTAACTTTCAGCCCACGGTATTTAGTGAATATTTTCCAGCCCTTCTCCGAAATGTTAAACATTACATTCATTGAAAACAGACGCTTGGTTGTGTTTATTTACTGATATTTCCTCATGGATGATGTTAAGGGTTGAAACTTGGTGTAAGGTGAAAGGGCAGCTTGATCGCTTTAGCTTGGCAAATGGCAGATGGGAGAGATTCCGCTGAGATTCCTAAGACCTGGCCCCGAAGGTGAAGTATTTCCTGAGGTTGACAGGCTCAGTGTCAGACCAGAGTGCAACTGTTTTTCCAAAGTACTAATCAGCCCTCTCCTTGGAATTCCAGGAATTCTGGTTGCTCTACATACAGAACACAGGCTTTGCAGACCTTAGAAAACCATATAAACCCACTGACTGACAGAGAGTTATAAATGAACACTATTATTTTATAATGATAATACTTTATTTTAAATAGTGCCACTCACGAATGCAGAATTGTGCAAAGTGGAATATAGTGAAAAAGTGAAAGCTGAAAAGGCACACTCAGTAACAAAGAAAAAACCCTCCATGGGTGCCCCAATTTTCCACTCACATGCAGGAGAGTTGAATGCAGAAACGTATAAAAGCAGTGAATAGTATCCAGAATTAATGGAGTAATTCATACTTTATTAGGCCTCGTCCAGGGTGGCGCTGAGTGGGCGGGCGCGCTCACACTGGCCACGATGAAACACATTGCAGCAATGTGTGCGGCCAGTGTGAGCAAGCGCCTGCGCCCGCTCGGCGCTCAGTACAAGCAAATTTGAATTTGCCGCTCGCAAGCGCATCACGTGAGCGGTTCGCCCAATGAGGGCGAACCAGCTCCGTGATGTCGTGGCCACGCCCCCAGGCGAGCACGCGCCTAGCCAGCTACGAATCGCCCAGCCGAGCAGGGTGCAGAGCGCAGAGCGCCAGCATGCCCGTCCCATGCCTTACACTGTATACTCGTGTGCATCTAACTTTTTCCACTTTGTTCAAAGAGAAGCATAGCTCAATTATTTCATTCCTGCAGCTCATACTTTATAGCATGGGTGACAGGCAGCATGATGCTCCAACTTCTGGCTACCCGAGCAGCCTGCTCTTCCTATCTCCCCAGTGGGGTGGGAGTAGAGATGCTGCTTCACCCACTCCTTCAGCTGCTTTATGACAGCGCACTGATAAATACTTGCCCACTTCTCTCCTGTATCTAATCACTAGTTCCCAGTATAAGAAGAGGATGGTCAACAACACATGACATTATGCAGCTGATTGGAGGGAGCAGGGAGAAACCCAGGGTTGCAATGCCCCTTCTGCCTGTGCACCATATGAATAGACATGTACATATATATATATATATATATATATATATATATATATATATGTACTGTAGATAGACAAAAGTTTTTCCTTTACAGCAAAATGAATCAATGTCTTATCAGATTTGAAAGTACTCCTTCAGATCTCCATCAGTTATAACGGTAAGCTGCAGCAGTCTAGTTTTCACTGTGTCCGTGGTTCACCTGGCAGCCCTCATCGACTCAACGTCTGTGTTATAGTCTCAATTAACATTTCAAATAACATATTAAAATTCAGTACTGAACAAAAATTTACAATTATACGCAGTGAGGATCTCATTGGACCATTCAAGACAAATTCCAGTAGTAACAAAACTATTGATGGCCAAATACCACTATTCATTACACAGTATAATAAAGCACACAATACCATTAAAAAATGTATCCTTCTCTGTGATGGACAGAAGTGAGGTGGAGACTCATGACCTGTGGAGGCCTATCAGGATGGGTACAGCAGATCATGAGCCTGCCCCTTCTGGAATAATCCTAATCAGAGGTGTCCCAAAGTTAGTCTTGCTCTGGCTTCCAAGGTAGGAGCATGGGCTGTCAGACTCTCCCATTGCGAGGATGAGCTGGCCCACTTTAGTCCTAAGGGCCTAAAGAACATCAAGACTCAAGGCCCCATACTATCGGGTTAGCACCATCTGAAGTCCTGGGATGTTGGACAGTATCATCTATGCTGTATGTGAGCTGTGCAGCATGTCTAATAAAGCAACCGGTTCATTATACCTATGCCTGGGTGTCAGTTCCTGGGCAGGAGGGGTAAGGAGTGCAGTGGTGGGGACTGACATCCATACACCAAGGGTCCCATCACCGCTGGAGGCCCTGACACCATGAACGGAACCCAGAGACCACCCAAAAGCCTGTCCTGTTGCCCCTTACCACCGCGGCAGACTCAGCTCTTCTGTACTAGCAGGTATGCCTCAGCACCATACTCAGTAATTCAGTCCTTCCAGAGGGGGGGGGGGACATGGGTTACAATTGGAAGCACTGCTGAGATGCAGTAAGCAGAACATGTTTTTAGAAAGCAGCAGCCAAAAGCAGAATGGGGCCAGGGCCCCTGATGGTACAATGCCAGGGACCCTTGGGCACCCATAGTTACTTTGGTGTAAAAGGGCCAGGGGTAAGCCCCCATTATGTGAGGGGGGCCCATGGGCACCAAGCACATAGACTGTGCTGGGAAAGGGGAATCCTCTCTGGGCTAGCCTGGTGAGAGATACGTAAATCACAAATCCTTTCCTTTAATGGATGGTGTTGGGTGTGGTGACATTCAGCATCAGGGTGCGTGTAGACCCTTCACCCATTCTGTTCTATATTGGGGGCTCCCAACAGGGCTGCGTGTCCTGGGAGCGTGTAGGTGCGAGCTGCCATTAAGAGAACCCCTGTTGCATTAATGCCGAGATCAGGGCCCCGGTAGCATCCTGACCCTCAGAGGGATTAAAACAAGTTATATTGAAAATAGCACTTGTGCTCCGTGTTGTGGGCACTTGTGCTGTCCATATGCGTGATCCCCACGTTCCATGTTTGGGTTATCTGAGGGGGCTCCCACCAGGGCTGCGTGTCCTGGGAGTGTATACCCTGATTGATGCACGCTGCCATTAAGGGGACCACCTACTGCAAATGTTGTTGAGGAATGGGGCACCCGGTAGCATCCTGACTTGCTTAGGGGGTAAACAAGATTATTGGAGTACATCCAACCAGCACCACTGTGCTGTGCGTACCCCATACTGTGGGGGAGTCATACTGTGTGTCCGTGGTAACGCGACCCCCCACTTTACTAATGCTATGTTCTGTATTGGGGGCTCCCAGAAGGGAATATTGTCCTGGGAGCCTGTACCCCTATTTCTGACTGCTAAAAAGGGACAGGCTCTGTTTTATGTGGCAGGGATCCTGTCCACCTTATGTGCAAGCTAAAATGGCTGCCACCGCGTGGTGAGTGCACACTTAAGTTATCCAAAATGGTGCTCCCGCCAGAGCAGTAGATCGCATGGGCTTGCAATTGCAAAACCTTGCAAAAGTTGCAAAGCTCAGTTACATCCTTTCAGCGCAAAAGCTTGGCCCCGCCCCTAAACGTGCTTGGCATAGAGTAGATCATACTCTGTTCCAGCGCTGCCTCTAATTCCACCCAGGGGAGGAGCTATCAGCAAGTGCTTTAGCCAATCCTAGAGAGGCTAGAGCTGTGAAAGTGAGAAGAGCTGCTAACTTGTGCGAGATATCCCTGTACAATGGCTGCCTCTCATGAATCAGTGGATTTAGAAGTTTCCAACTACTCCCTCCCAGGTGGCTACCTGATGGTGAGGGTTGGAGAGCAGATCAACCTGCGCTGTGTGTGTGTGCACTGTCGCCTGCCTGGTGGCCCTGTGAGCCTTAATGCACGGTGCCAACAATGTGGTGCCTATTACTTGCAGCCAACCAGCTTTGTGCCTACTTCGTGAGCCGTCACCCCGACAGGGCGGTTCCGTTCCTGTTTCCTGCCACGGATGCTATGGGCCCGTGCGCCCTTATAAGTGTGTCCGGAGCTCTGGTGGTTCCGTGCCACTTGATTGTACGTCAGCTGTGGTTTCGGACCATGCGGTGGGCCTGTGCGCCCTGCCACAGCCAGTCTGGCCTACCATGACGGTACCGACGATCCCAGGCTTGGGACCGGTACCTCTCTACACCGACCAGGGTGAGTTGACTGCCCCAGGAGTGTTGGGTGTGAGTCCTCGGGTGACCGCGGAGCATGGTAGCTCCATAAGCCTGGTCGCCCGGGTGATTGGCTCACTCCATCATCGCGTCCTGGTGGAGGTGTCCTCCCTAGATGAAGACCTATACCAGGTGGACCCTGCAGAGGAGAGATCTGCACGTTCCTGTCCATCCCTGATGAGTTCCGGTCCAGAGGCATCCACGAGGCTGCGGAGGTTCTGGAGCGTCCGACGAGATCCGCCAACCCAGATGATGTCAGAGCTGTCCATGGGCTGCCTGTGGAGGATCCAGTGGACATCCCCTACCTTGATGTGGATGAGCCGTCCAGCTCTTACCTTTCAGCTGCTCCAGTTACGGCCCACAGATAATAACTCCAGTATTAACTCCACAGACACTTTATATGTGACACGTTTGATGATACAGTTTGATCTCAGCGTACATCTGCGTTGCCCCAAAGGCGCACAGCCTGATGGGGCCCCCCCAAGAACTGCTCCCCTCTGCACAGGACCAGCGTGCTAAGGGTTAACATGTGCTTGATCTTTGCTGAATCGGCAACCCCACCCACTGGAATGTTAATGAGCCATGGGGACACAAAGGAAAGATCTTTCTGTTCACTCCAGCATACATCTGCGTTGCCCCAAAGGCACACAGCCTTTGGCGCAGCTAAAGGGCTTGAGCCGTTTGCTGCCGTTCGCTGATGTTAGTTGATGTTAAAGCTTCTCTATTTCAATCTGAAACTCACAAGCCCTTTATCCCCTGTACCCAATTTTCCTACTTTATCTGTCCATGAAATGTCTGTGAAGTGACTGTATAACCCTGTTCTTTTATTGTAACCATGTATTTTTTTATGTGCCCAGGACATACTTGAAAACGAGAGGAATCTCTCAATGTATTACTTCCTGGTAAAACATTTTTATAAATAAATAAATACACACATGCCTCAGGATGGAGAAAGGTCTGTGGATGTAAGGGGGTGTTAGATTGATTTAGTCCAGCCACATAGCTGATTCCCATAGGGTTAAGGGGGGTGGGAGAGAAAGGGTATATTAGAGGTATGCCAGATAACCTTCCTTGAAAAAGTGAGTTAAGCTGGGTGGGGGAGGGGTGTCTGATATTATGTGGTAGGGAATTTCAGAGAGAAGGGAAACATGGGAGAAATATTGTGACTTTAGAGAGATAAGAGATAATAAGGCAGGAGGAAAAGATGATAGCGTGGGCAGAACGGAGGGGGTTAGGGATGTATTTTGGGAGAAGGCCTGAAATGTAAGAGGGGAGAGGGGGCAGCATTGTTTTCTAAACCAGAACTAGGGCTTTACACTTTATTCTGGAGGATATGGAAAGCCATTCTAAGGATTTGCATTTGCATAGTGGAGCAGTGAGTGAGGAAGAAGTGAGTCTGGCAGTAGCATTGTGGATGGATTGAAGTGGACAGGCAGACAAGTGGATGGACAGCTGGTTGAGGGAAATGCCAACTAAGCGATGGTGGCGGGAAAGTATAAGTGAGGGAGTTAGAATTTTAGAAGCATGTGTGAGAAAAGGGAGTATCCTAACAATATTTCAGAGGTGGAGGCAGTAGTATTTAGTAGGGTTTGTATATAAGGAATGAAGGAGAAGGCAGAATCAAAGATGACAACTACAGGTGCGCCGACGAGTATTCTAAAACTTGCCTTAAACTTGCCTTGGAAAATCTGGGGCTATCACCAACAAGATCCAGGTACATGCTGGGTACATGCTGCAAACATTTTAGTGACATTTCTGCAGAGACTAATGGCCCATCGGATTAACACAGCAGGGGTCCCTGGCAGTCCCATTCAGTTTGAATGGGACTGCCAGGGACACCCACTGTTAATCCGATGAGCCATTAGTCTGTCTGCAGAAATGAAACTGAAATGTTGCAGCATGTACCCAGCATATACCCAGGTCTTGTTGGTGATTGCCCCAGATTTGTTTTAGAATACTCGTCGGCACTACAGTAGGCAGTGGGTTTGGTGTGTTGAGATTGTGGTATTATTGACAGGTATGGAGAGTTTGGGTGTAGGGGTGAAAGTAGAATAGGAAAAGATAACGAATTCTGTTTTGGACATGTTAAACTTCAGGTAATGGTGGAATATCAAGGAGGAGATTGTGGATAGACAGTTGCTGACATGGGACAAGAGAGGGGTCAGGGAATGAGAGTATCAGGTGTGTGGGACCCTCTGAGGTAACATGGAATCCCCAAAAAACTGGAATAATTTAAATTGATACTACTTAATGCTCACAGCAAGGCAATAACACAAAAGGCAAAACAAAAAGGTGTTTGCAAAGTCAGCAGACCTACATGCAAAAGTAGTGTTAGCCAGGGAAAGACAAAAGAGCAGGGTGCAAGGAGAATAAAAGGCAAAATAAAAAGGTACCTGAAAAGTCTGCAGAGCTAGATGTAAATATTGATAGCCAAGGAAATAGAAAAGAGCTGGGGGCAAGAGAATGGCCAGACTGCTGCTTTGGAACAAAAAAGTTCACAAGTAAAAACTAGCAACCTGCATGGTATTTATATACCTTAAGCTAAAATGGCCACTGGCCTCATGGAAGAATCTAGTTCCTACCAGCCCTTGGCCTGAACTTGACTCCTCTGTGCGCTCTTACAGGTCTACGGGGAGTATTGCAGGAGGGAATCTTGACAGAGTGGTAGATGTGGGTGTCATCAGCATAGAGATAATACTTAAATCCAAAAGATTGTATTAGTTCACCAAGAGAAGAGTTATAGCGTGAGAACAGCAGAGGGCCAAGGACAGAGCCCTGTGGGTCCCTGGCAGAAAGAGGGAGGGAAGAGGAGGAAACACCAGAAAAGCAACACTAAAAGAATGCTTGATTTGGTAGGACATGAACTAGGAGAGGGCTGCATCACATAAGCCAATGGAGTGCAGGGTGTGAAGGAGAAGGGGGTGATCAGCAATATCGAAGGTGGCAGAGAAGGTCCAGGAGAATTGGTAAAGCGAAATGACTTAGCTTTGAGTAGATCACTGGCCAATTGTATTAGTACTATCTTGGTGGACTGTAAAGGGTGGAAACCAGATTGGAAAGTCAAGCAGGGAGTTGGAGGAGAGAAAAGGAGTTAAGCTGTCTATACAAAACTCTCAAGAAGCTTTGAGACAAAGAGGAGAAGAGAGATAGGGTGGTAGTCTGTAGAATGGGCGTGTTGAGTGCATGTTTGAATGAAGATGAGAATGTACCAGAGATGAGAGAGGTTTAAAAGGTGAGCCTCAAGTCTGCCAGAGAGAAAGCGGAGGAGATGCAAGGGAATAGTATCAAGGTGGCACGTTGTAGAATGAGACGATTGGCGCACAGAGACCTCCTCTTCAGTCACAGGGCAAAATAAGCTGAGGGTGGAGTTTGGTGTGTTAAGGGAGGTAGGTGTTGCGTGTGGAGCATGACATTAAGAGATGCCCTGTCTGATGGACTCAATCTTATCTGTGAAGTAGGTGGCAAGGTCTAAGGCCATCAGGGTAGAATGGGATGCAGGTGTAGTTGTCAGAGACGGGAGTTAAAGGCGTCAAATAGGTGTTGAGGGTTAGAGGACAGAGGGGCCTATGCAGAGAGCAGCGCAATTTCAAAACTCGCCATTTTTTGGAGAAATTTGCACAGAAAACAGCAGAAAATGGCGAGTTACAAAAAACGCGCCAATTTTTTTTTTCTATTTCTAAAACTCGCCTCGCGGCTGGCGAGAACCTCCATCTCGCCAGTTTTAAAAATATCCTAATGCAGAGAGGCGCGAACGGCATCTAGCGGCTGTTCGCGCCAATAAAATGGCGCGATTGTCTCCTTTTTGCCTCGCCAGGAAAAGTTGGCAAGAAGCTGCCGCTCGCGGCCATAGGAAAGGAAAAAAAAAGGCGCAAATTTTTTTTAACACATTTCTGCAGCGCGCATCTCGCCAATTTAAACTCGCCACACGCATTCATGTTAAACATAGCAGAATTCGCACATTTCTGCATATGGAGAATAAAACTCTCCAAAAAAGCTACTTTTTATTAAACTCGCCAATTTTAAAATTCGCTGCTCTCTGCATAGGCCCCAGAGTATGAGAGAAGAAAAGTAGGCTTGCTTAGGAAGGGCAAGGACAGTGTTATAGGAGAGAGTAGGACTTTACAGTGGGGAAAAAAATCAACTTTAAAGCATGATTTCCTCTTGCAATAGTAGGCAGTGTATCAGCACTTTTGGAGGTATCGGGCAGAGATTGTGTGCCATGGTAGTGACTTAAGTTATCAGGGTTGACGTGTGGTGATGAGCTGACTTGTCTAAGGTTAATGAAAGTGTGCTGTTGTAAGAGATTGTATTACTTAGAAATTATGGGCACATATCTAATACATTTTGTAATGCTTTTATGTTCTAATCAAATATTGTTATATACACTATGTTCTAGATAACAATGAATTATCGTAAAACTTTTTACAGTTACTACCCCTGAGATACTAGACTAAAAGAGCTCATGCACAATCCCAAGGCTATTCCATTTTGTTTCTTACTTTCATGATAACAACTTTGTTTCAGATTTAGATTCTCGTGGAGTACTGGAGTGGTCATGGTTTTCTAATGATTAACAGGGTTTGGCTTTGCAAAAAGGCTTACGTGTTCTAATGAAATCATATTTTTTCCTTACACATATGTGACTAATATTTTAATGCAGCTCATGTGATTTCAATGGTGACTTTTGGTGGTAATAAAACATTATTATTTTACTTGGCGTTTCTCCATGTTGTTTCTGAGTATCACTGCATAAAGGTGAAAAGGGGAATATATTATTTCATTCATGTGTTAAACCCACATTAATTAAAATACCCAAACACACAGTGCAGGTGTTTAATGTGATTTATTGGAGAAAAAAACCCCCAATACAAACGTATATAATATAGTAAACTTCCCTATCTGTCCATCATCTGCTATGTTAAAGATCTGTGTAAAATTATAATTATTAAACTGATGTGGCATATTGGACCACTCCTCAAAGATTCAGGGGAGCGCCAGTGTTCACGTTGTCATATGTAAAAGAATAATACAAGCAACATAGTATGGTATAGTTTCAACTCTGTGTGACTTTCTTTCAAGTGTAAAGGTAATCCACTCACAATTTTCTTCTCATTAATAAGGCATTACAGAGACACTCCTCTCTCTGATTAGAGCAATGAAACTGGATATCCACAGGTGTAGACCCCTTTCACTTCCTCTCCACCGTTACACGAATACCCAGGAATAATAAGAAACACCAAATAGCGCAATAACGTCTTAAAATGTATTGGAGATCATCATAAATAAAACATATGGATATGCACTCACATAAGGTCTATAAGTACAGTCATTGTACGAAATCCCGATACGGTAAGCACAATTCACCGGTAAACAATGTGTTGTTCCCCTCCGCGTCTCTGCTCCCATCAACGTCACTTGCGGTTGACACGGGGTTAAGGGCGGAAGTGCTGTAGGGAGGATCTCCGGCTGCCAGGACTTCGCGTCAAAGACTTGCAAAGGCTGAATACTGAACAAAGATTCTACGCGTTTCGTCGGTACGACTTCTTCAGGAATCTCTGTATGTCCAATTTTCCTCTAACCCTATTGTTTTCCTGGACAAGTAGAGAAGACAATATTTTTAATCATCTTCTATAAACAATACATAGGACCAGATTCTATATATTTAGCACCATGTCTTGATTCACTTCCCCTGAGAAATATATTATAGGCGTATGTAACAGTTACAGACCAGATTAAAATGTGAGACAGCTTTAGTTTTGAAAGAACTTAAACCGGTGGATGTGAGAGTCTCCGGTAGGTTGTTCCAGTTTTGGGATGCACGTTAAGAGAAGGAGGAGCAGCCGGATACTTTGTGGAGCCTTGGGACCATGAACAGTCTTTTGGAGTCAGATCTCAGATGATAAGTGCTGCATGTGGTAGGGGTGAGGAGCTTTTTCAGATAGATGGGTAGCTTGCCCAGAAAGTATTTGAAGGCAAGACAGGAAAGGTGAACTTTGCGCCTAAACTCAAGTAGTGACCATTCTAGTTCTTTGAGCATTTCACAGTGATGTGTGTTGTAGTTGCACTGGAGAACAAAACAGCATATTGAATTGTAGAGGGTGTCAAGTTTGCTACGGTGGGTTTGGGGTGCCGTGACGTATACTATGTCTCCATAGTCGATAATTGTCATTAGCCTCTGCTGTGCAATACGCTTTCTGACCAGCAGACTTAGGGAGGGTTTGTTCCTGTAAAGTACACCTAGTTTGGCATAGTTTTTTGATGTCAGGGTATTAATGCATCCCGAATGTTAAGTGGGAGTCAAACCATATGCCTAGGTATTTAAAACTAGTAACAGGAGTTAGGGTGGTGTTAGCAGGGCCGCCAACAGAAATCATAGGGCCCGGGACAAATGAAAGGAGCAGCCCCCCCCCCCCCCCCCGATCCCATGAAAAGTGGGTGTTCGAATTGACAGTTGGGCGAATGTCAGTGGGTGGGTAGGTGGGCGAATGACAGTTGGGCGTATGACAGTGGGTGGGTGGGTGGGCAAACGATGGTGGGTGGGCGAATGACAGTTGGGCGAATGACAGTGGTGGATGGGTGGGTGGGCAAATGACAGTGGGTGAGTGGGCGAATGACAGTGGGTGGGTGGGTGGTTGGGCGAATGACAGTGGGTGGGTGGTTGGGCGAATGACAGTGGGTGGGTGGGTGGGTGGGCGAATGACAGTGGGTGGGCGTATGACAGTGGGTGGGTGAATGACGGTGGGTGGGTGGGCGAATAACAGTGGGTGTGTGGGTGGGCGAATGACAGTGGGTGGGAGGGCGAGACTGGCAGGCTAATCCCGCAGCTGTTGCCCGGGGCAGGAGGCGCGCGTGGGGGAAGTTGGGTTGAGGTGCGCGCGCGAGGGAAGTTAGGTTGGTGCCAGGGCCATCTTACAGTAATAACATTAGGGGCCCCAGGGCAAAGCAGTGCACGGGGACCTGCCTACACAATCACTCACATGAATAAAAATGTAAATTAACGATTTGTTAACGAATAGTTAATATCCCCTGAATATCTAGTTTACAATTTATTCTAACATCTTACTGTTACAGTGTTATTCATAAAACAATCTTTTATATAACTTTTACAATACCTCACAAGAGAAACATCACTTTGCTATAACTGAAGTACAGCTAAAAAACTCAACCTGTACCACCTTTTTTATCTGAAGAAATATCACAATAAAGACACAGTCACTGGTATATATTTCTAACCTATGCAGACAGTCGCTCCCAGCCTCCCACACGCTCACTAGCAGCAGGCACCGGAAGTGCTGCACTGCTAGGCTGCAAGCGGTTGTGACGCGAGCCGGGGTGCCGGGCGGGCGGAGAGCGAGCGGAGCCAGGGTTCCACTTCCGGGCGGGGGAGAGTGAGCGGAGCCGGGGTGCCGGGCGGGGGGAGAGTGAGCTGGGGTGCCGGGCGCCGCGGCGGGGGGAGAGTGAGCCCTCCTAGCTAGACTTAGAATTGGTGGGTAGGGTTGCCAGATGGCTTGTCCAAAAATACTGGACACAATGGTAAAAGTTGCAACGCCCCAATACATATTTAAAAAAAACACGCTCCCGAATACATATAAAATATAGCCCCACCTCCCCAATACATATAAAATATACCCCTACCACCCCCATATATTAAATATCCCCCCACCGCGCATATATATATATATATATATATATATACATATATATATATATATATATATATAATATCCCCCACCACCACCCTCATATATATTAAATATCCCCCCACCTCCCCAATTCATATAAAATATATCACCACCTCCCCAATTCATATAAAATATACCCCCACCTCCCCAATTCATATAAAATATACCCACACAACCCCCATATATATAAATATACTCCTACCACCCCCATATATATGAAATATACTCCAACCACCCCCATATATATTAAATATACTCCAACCACCCCCATATATATATAAAATATATCCCCACCACCCCCATATATATTAAATATACCCCCACCACCCCCATACATATAAAAATATGCCCCCACCACCCCAATACATATAAAATATACCCCCACCCCCCATACATATAAAATATTCCCCCACCTCTCCAATACATATAAAATATCAGCCCACTTCCCCAATTCATATAAAATATCCCCCCACCTCCCCAATTCATATAAAAATATGCCCCCACCACCCCAATACATATAAAATATACCCCCACCCCCATACATATAAAATATACCCCCACCTCCCCCATACATATTAAATATACCCCCACCACCACCACCACCAACATATTAAATATACCCCCACCACTCCATACGTATAAAATATACCCCCACCACCCCCTTATATATTAAATATACTCCTACCACCCCAATAGATATTAAATATACCCCCCCACATTGTACCTTACCTTATCTCCTGCAGGACGGAGACAGCACAGGAACATGTCTCTGGCCCGCCGGGGTGTGGGCTCCGCCCCTGCTGTCCTCTGGTTGGCTATCCTCTCCTCCAATCAGGGACAGCACACCAGTCCTCCTTGCTCTGCCCGGTCCTCCCTCTCACTGCCTCCTCCCTCTCAGCACTTAACGCTCACCGGACACCTGGCAACCCTATGTGGGCACGCATGGGCCGGGCGCATGGGGCCCCCCTATGCTGTGGGATCCCCGGTTGGCGCGCATGGTGGAAGTTAGGTTGGCGCGCGCAGTGCACGTGGGGGAAGTTAGGTTGGCGCGCGCGCAGGGGAATCCCATGGCACATCCCCTCCGTCCCACGTTGGGAGCCGAGGGGTGGGAACGGGGGATGAGCGGGCCCACAGGCAACAGGACGGATGCCCTGCGCATGCGCGCGGAAGAATCATCGCCATTTAAAAATAAAAAAAACTTTTTATTTTTTATACTTTAACGGCCATGGCTGGGCCCCCCTGACTCACGGGGCCCGGGACGCTAGTGCCCTCTGTGTCCCCCTGTTGGCGGCCCTGGGTGTTAGCATTGGTTCTGATCTGGAGCTCAGTCACTGGAAGCTTTAAAAATATTTAGTCTTGGTCCCAAATACCATTGTTACAGTCTTGTCAGTGTTTAAAAACAGTTTGTTTTGTGAAATCCACTTTTTCGAGTTTCAAAAAAATCAGACTAAATTATGTGTTGAAGGTCGGAGAGGCTATGGATGTGTGCATATAAGATTGTGTCATATGCATACATGTGTATTGAGGCTTCCTTACAAGCTGTGGGAAGATCATTAAAGAACACTGAGAAGAGTAGGGGCCCCAGAACAGAGCCTTGCGGGACACCACAGGTGATATCCAAGGGGTTGGAGTTAGAGCTTGAGATGGACACATGTTGGGATCTACCTGATAGTTATGACTGAAACCAGTTTAAAGCATGCTTCCCTATTCCAGAGCACTGGAGTTTGTTAAGCAGGATAGCATGATCACCCCTAGGCGATGCCTTACTTCAGGGTTGCGCAAACTGGGAGGCGTTGCGTTTACAGAGGCTCCATGCTCTTTCCTGAAGCATTTTAATTAAATGCCGGGGGAAAGTGCTAGGCCTCAGTAATTTGTCTCTGACGGCACATCGCCATGGCCACGAGATATCACATGACCCCGCGTTGTTTCATTTAACGCTGGAGACAAGGTAAGGGGAGATGGGGCGTGAGCAGGCAGGGAGAAGGGGTCCAGGGTAAAAAATTTGCACACCCCTGCCATACCTGATCAAAATCAGTACTTATCCATAAAAATACCATATTTTGATTAGAAACACTGTACATCATGCAGGTTTCTTCAACTGTTAAGGTATTGGATAACTATTTTTACATTCGCTTTTCAAGAATGTTTTTTTAGTATTTTTTTTCCAGCACTCGTATGACAAAAAAAAAAAACCTGACTGGAATCTAAGATTATTTACAGGTGATAATTTGATGTTGTTTTTGTTACTTCGCTCCTAGTTACAGAGGATCATAAAACAACGTCACAGGTTTTAATATATGTAGTTTTTTTTGGCCATGAGAAATACCTTATCTTCTTTAAGGCGCAAAATTTAGCTCTAAAATAACATTCTTTGTTACCCTGGCAGGGAAGGTGCTAAGGTTAATAACGCAAATAAATACATGAGTGACTTTATTACATAAAAAAGGAGCAAGTACTGCATTTATGAGGCTAGTGACAGCAGTCCAAAGAGAAAGGAAGAGGATGCCCTTCCGGAACTTACCAGGATGACCCTGGAAGATAAACACATCACTCAGCACAAAGGAAAGGTGTTTTGGAGCATCCTATTTCCCCTTTTTTTACATTCTTTTTGTTTCATAGGAAGTGCTGTAGAATAGTACTCTGCAACCTATGTACTTGTGTACAGCTAACTAATGATAGCTTAAGGAAAGGTTT
Organism: Ascaphus truei; assembly: GCF_040206685.1. NCBI lineage: Eukaryota > Metazoa > Chordata > Amphibia > Anura > Ascaphidae > Ascaphus > Ascaphus truei. Next base: position 135,130,809 of record NC_134483.1, on the reverse strand, counting down.
TTGTTTTCCCTCCTAGAAGAAACACAACAATTAAGTACAATGAAACCCAGATGAGACTCATTTTCTGCACAGTTGCTCTATTATGTGGGATTATATAAAAAATGTTGGTGTACTGGATATGGAAATTGAATTACGAACGATGACATTAAATGTATGCATATTGCATGGGGTTAGTGAAAGCATGATTATCTCCCGAAAGGTCCGGCATAATTGCACATTTTAATGTTTCCATCTGGAAGATAGCATAGAGTAGGAAATGTAAGAACTAATAATTCAGCATGTGATACAGACCTACAGCTCTAGCAAGCGTTAATATCCCAGTTAACATGGAATAGGGCAAAAAAAGAATGCAGTAAATATTGTATGTGTTCAGGAAATAACACGCACTTTACCATTGTTTTCCATAGCGCATGTGGAGATTCTCGCATCACGTTAATGGGAGTTATAACAACTGCTACATCTGTATCAATACTCGCTGATTTTAAGTTTGGCTAACATTACAGGCTATATACGCTAATCATTTGGAATGTATGAATGGTAACTTAATATACCTAAACACTAATAATTGCCTGTCTGTAGTCACGCCACATAAAAAAAAAAAAGAAGAAGCATTTTTGCCATTCTCTTTTTATAATGCGGCTATAGGCAGAGTACAAATGTTAGTAGTAGTTATTTGGCATATTTAACCACCCACTATCTGGATGCAAATTTTTTGCATGGACCTTTAACGTCAAAAGGTGATACAGTTTCCTGTAATGGAGGATATGTACATATATTTTGCCAAGCATTATTTAGCAGTTGTTCACAAGAATAATCAATAACTGATGTTCGAGGACCTTATCATTTTTTACCGATAACATTCTTAAAATTGCCAAATGGGTCCAAAGCCGCAAAGCTGTAAGATTTCTGAAGTTACTTTAGAACACATTTTTCAGTAATATAATAAAAATGTAATGTTTGAAATTAATTTGCTGCTACAGTTCAGCCAGGACAGCACTGTGTTTTATTTATTAAGTATTTTGCAACAGCAACTTTATCCATATCCAACATATCAATCGTACAAAGTTTTCTTGTGCATAAGCTCTCGAGACTGGAGAGGTTTATTTATCGCATGTGCTATGAGCGATTAAGTCAATCGTAAAAAAAGCTTTTAAGCACACTGAATATGTTTATATTTATTATGTACACTCTGCAGATTCTACATAGGAAATAATAGATTGTTTTAATTCCCAAGTCTGATACTGGTCAAAGAAAGTTCAGTCCGCGCTCTTGCTTCCTAGTGTTGCAGAAATGAATTATTCTCCCTCCTCTTGCTGCTCCTATGGCTTGAAGTGTATCCCCTCACTCCAAAAAATGAACTCCTGTGGAAGACCCCGCCGGCGAACAGAATGACCAAGAAAAGAAGCACAGGAGCCCACCAAGGTAAGGAAAAATTGTAAATGTATTAAACAATAAGGCAATAAAATAACTTACATGTAAGTAAGAATAAATGAGTATCCAGGTCAGTGAAATGTTCAACAGATCAGCATCATCATCAGTCAGACAGGGGGGCAATTTCAGTTCCGTTTATGTGGAGATCCCGCGCGCTGGGACTCACTCTATGGCACTTGCTGCAGGAATCGTCTCCGCATGTTTGCAGGTAGTGGCGTGATATCCAAAGCTAATGCACATGTGTGGAAGGAAAGCCCCCTGTAGGCGTCTGTGGATGCCGGTTATGATGGAAAATCGTGACCGGAAGGGTACACAACGGTGTAAACAGGCCCCCAAAGATGGAATAGGGAAGCTAGTTGCACAGTTCACTCGCGACGCGTTTCGTATAGTAAATATACTTCATCAGGCTTATCTTGGGCACCCGTGTGGGGTCCTTTTGTATCCCACCAACTGCTATCATTGGCTGTTCGTTCTCAAATTACAAGCCAATCAGAGGACTAGAATGAGTAATTCATTCAAATCCACAACACTTGAGCAGACCTATAATTATGGCCGCTATTGTGATAAAATGATAGATCTATTAATAGACAATATTATTGTTATTTTTGAAATGGGAGGTAACATCTCAAAAAAGTGGGGATGGCAGGACAATAGATACTCTAATGGTTGGATTTGGGTACACACAGTCACACCCACGGGTATCCAAGAATAACAAGTGTACATTCAACAAAGATAAAAACATGATCATAAGTAATAATAATCACATAAATGCAATATAAATGACATAACAAATTACAACAACATGAAAACAAAAAAGAAAGAGAAAAGAAATAAGAAAGAAAAGATTAAAATGGGGGAGTAAAAAATAAAAAAGAGGAAAAAATGTATGATTCACATACAGCACCAGGTATTCCCAGGCAGTCTCCCATCCCGGTACTAATCAAGCCTCACCCTGCTTAGCTTCCGAGATCAGACGGGATTGGGCACTTTCAGGGTAGTATGGCCGTCGGTATTTTGTGATGTTCTCAATGGGTTAGGCAAAATAAATAGAGTAACACAAATATCAATGTAAGAGCCAGACCAGAGAGGGTCCATATAAACAATGAGCAATATATAAATGACAGATTGTACAGTAGATATTCCTTTCCTCTAGGTGTTTTGACTCCCACTATTTATCTCAAAAATGGTGTCAACTCTACATAGTCATTTAACAACCCAGGATGTTTTGTTTGGAGGGTAAAGATCCAAAACTGTTCTCTTTTTGCAATTTGAAGATCTCTGTCACCGGCTCTAATATTGGTTACTATGTGCTCAATACCCATATATTTAACTCCTGCAGTGCTACACTGATGAACATCTCTAAAGTGGGTTAAAAGATATGTGAGGGGTTTGGCTGAGAGTAACAGTTTAGGGATATTAACAATGTTTCTAAGGTGTTCCATAATGCGTATTTTTAAATGACGCTTGGTGCGGCCTACATATTGTAAACCACACTCATTTTATCACTATAGCGGCCATAATTATAGGTCTGCTCAAGTGTTGTGGATTTGAATGAATTATCATTCTAGTCCTCTGATTGGCTTGTAATTTGTGAACGAACAGCCAATGATAGCAGTTGGTGGGATACAAAAGGACCCCACACGGGTGCCCAAGATAAGCCTGATGAAGTATATTTACTATACGTAACGCGTCGCGAGTGAACTGTGCAACTAGAGTCCCTGTTCCATCTTTGGGGGCCAGTTTACACCATTGTGTACCTTTCCGGTCACGATTTTCCATCATAACCAGCATCCACAGACGCCTACAGGGGGCTTTCCTTCCACACATGTGCATTAGCTTTGGATACCACGCCACTACCTGCATCCATGCAGAGGAGATTCCTGCAGCAAGTGCCATAGAGTGAGTCCCAGCGCACGTGATCTCCACATAAACGGAACTGAAATTGCCCCCCTGTCTGACTGATGATGCCGATCTGTTGAACATTTCGCTAACCTGGATACTCATTTCTTCTTACTTACATGTAAGTTATTTTATTGCCTTATTGTTTAATACATTTACAATTTTTCCTTACCTTGGTGCGCTCCTGTGCTTCTTTTCTTGCCCAAGTCTGATTCTGCTGTTAATATAGTGAAAAAAACAAGATGGCTCCCTAAGTCAATACATAATAAAAATGGAATGTCTGGTTCAAAATGTGTTGTTCATGGAGTGATGTTACAAAACAATGAGAATCATATGGTCCAAATAAGTAATTTCTTGTTAGAGCGCCTCCTGATATTATCTTTCTGTCTTTACTGTTTTGTAACTGCATGTTTAAAGCAGCAGTCCTGCCTACCTACAATATCTTTTAAGCTTACCTCAGACATGAGCTATGGTTCCCGATAGTCGAATAGGATTGTCCACAGGGCAAGAATACCTTTCCAGTGGACACCAAATGGCTGCAGGTCAGGGCTCCCACCTGCAGTTAATAGGAAGTTATGACCCACCACCATATTTTGATTGTTTGTTTGTTTTTTGTGAGAAAATCCTATTGGGAGCCAGGGAATTCTATTATTTGTAACAATTAGTCCCAGAAAAAAATATTGTTGTTGTTTTAGGTGACACAATATCATGTGAGTCACTCTCTATCGTGTGTGTGTGTGTGTGTATATATATATATATATATATATATATATATATATATATATATATATATATAAATAAAAAATGAATAGATGATACCGTTCTGTGGCTAACGAAATGCTTTTATTTGTGCGAGCTTTCGAGATACACTGATCTCTTCTTCTTGCGATGGCACATTGAATAAAGCAAGCAAGGTTTAACTTAAAAACAGTGCATATAAGAATATTATCTGTGACTGAAACCTAACTCCCCCCGTGTAGTATGCGATTTATGACTTGAGGTGTTAAATAGTCCCTGAATGTTAGTGATGTACGAGTGTGTGTGTGTTTGTATGTATGTAAATATAAATTTGTAAAGAGCCCACAGTGTATACAGCGCTTTACAAAAGGTGTGTGGAGTGGGAGTGTTTATCAATGGTGTGGGTAGGTGTGGAAATGTAAGAGGCTGTAGCATTACTAAAAGTGTGTGTAGATACTATATGGTTCCTATTGGTATATAGGGATGCAATTCGAGTATTTATATGTGTAAGAGACAGCTGTGTGTGCATACATATAGCGCAGTATATATTGACATGGCTTTTAGCACTAATGGGAAGAAAGTTCTCTCGTATCAGTAGTGACTCATAAAACTTCGGTCTCGGTTTAGGCCATGGCTAAGTGTCCCAACAGTTGCATAAATTTGTATTCATGCAACAGTCTCTCTTTCGGTGTTCTAAGATTACCTTTGAGTATGGCCACCTTCAGATCGTTCATCTTGTGGCCAGAGTCAGAGAAATGTTCGCCATCAGGACTGTCTCTTGTTCCGCATGTGATGCTTTGGCGATGCAGATTAATTCTCTTGTTTAGCCCCTGTCCCGTCTCACCTATGTAGTAGCAGCCTACTGGGCATTTCATGCAGGTACATGAAATTGCAGACTCCGACCCTCTCCGCTCCTGACCACGGCACGTACGACCACAATCCGCATCTCTACAACCCCTGACCATGGCAAGTACCTACGAAAATCTGCACCTCGCTAATCCCAATCTGGCTAACGACTACGACCTTGCACTCCGGACGCGCTCACGTGGCTGCGGGTCAGTTTATCCAATCCCCACCTGAGCCTCGCGGTTACGTCCTGTTTGTGGTAAGCACTCCGTTACAGTAAATGCAATAACGATGAATATGAGGGACATGTGAGGATTTCATGATCCATGTATAAACTCTTGTATGTTAATTTGAGGGCGGGTGCAATTGCATATGTGACCAGTAAAATTTTGCAGCCGCTCCTTGCAACATTGTAGTCAGCTGAGACAAATTTCAGCAATGAAACATTAGGGTATTTAAACATGGCACCTCCTAGATCCCAGCATAACCCCAGAAGCAGGCTACTGATTTGGCGAAACGTGTTCGGCTTTTGAGATCTTGTAGGCCACCATACCAACCCATCGACAATCTAGAGCTGACGTCAGAGGTCTCCGGAGCACCTGATGGTGAGAGAAGCAGATGGGAGAGACTGCGTGCAGATGACCAGGCAGGACGAGAGCACGAGCAGCTGACGAGAGTCGAGCTAGGGTTGAAGTGCGCCCAAGTCACTCCCTCCTTGCTACCTTGGGGGAAGAGTGTGAGTTTAATTTATCCCCTTTGTGTTTGTTGCTTGGAGATATAAACGTTATTTCACCAGCATTTCTGTATGTGTTTTTTCCTACATGTATCAGGGATGGCGGTTTGATTCATGATGCCCTGGTTCCACGGAGGAGTGTACAACACCAATTAGCAGGGCTGGTATCATCTGTTACCGTATTGCATATAAGGTTCGGGAGCAGCGAAGCTCCACTTGGGCAGGGAGCACAGGTTGCGAGACTTCGATATTTCAGGATTATTGGGAAGGGGGGGAGGGGGTGATGTCAGGCTGCACAGGCATGGTCCAGGTAATGTCAGTGAAGTAGGTAACTGGCAGTAGTTTCAAAAGAGTTATTTGTGTCTTGCAAACCCGCTGAGTAATCATTTGCCTAAGCCACTAAAGACAAGAGTTGGGCATAGGATTATGTGGAGATTTGGACGGTAATGACAGGGTATAAGGATTTGTTGCAGAAGGTGGTTAAGAAAGGGGATAGTAAGGAGGAGAAAAATAAGAAAATACCTAAAACGTTAGGGGACCGGTTAGAGGTGTCAGTCATTTTAGCAGGCATGATAGGTGAGTAGGCTCCCCAAAGGTGTTCAGTGCTTTTTAAGTACCTGGACACTATTTGGGAAGTCTATAAGGAGTATGGTAGGCACACTAGGTGGAAGTATGGCAAAGGTTTTACGGAGCATTATGGCAGTTAGGAAGTATGAGCATGGAAGAAGGGACTTGAAGAACATAGACTAAAAAATTCTGCCACAGCATCCAGCTCCTGTTCACGGATTGGTCACCAGTGCAGGGCAAGCAGGGCAGTTGGCTGCGATTGGGCAGGGCATGTTGGGTGTTAATAAGGGCGAGTGTAAGTTGGCGTCATGCCGCTTCAAGCCCTTGTCTTGCTGCGAGGAGGGGCACAACACATCTCATTTTAGGCAGGGTAATACTATGAAAAGGGGGCAGCGTGAGGAAGGAGTCTGCTCAGAAGGGAGTTGACTCCAGGAAAGGTGGATGTGATATCTTGTTGCCTTGGCCGTTTGCCAGACAAGAAGGCTGCGGGAGTGCCGGTGGAGGGAGTCCCTGAAGGTTAGGGTCCTAAGTGAAGGGCCAATTGATCTGGGTCAGAGGTTTAGGTGGAGAAAGGAATACAACCCATGGGATGTGGCCCTGTGGATGTAATATCCCCGGCAGCAGGGTTAATATGGTCCGAATTGGGCCTTAGTTGGTTCTGTAGTGCTGGTCAGTATGAGAAGGACGTTCTCCAGTTTGGAAGTGTTGAGTTCAGTTTAAATGGGTTTTTAGAAGGTTGAGGAAGGTGACTGCTGGGGATCTCTCCTAATCCTGAACCCAGCCACATACACGCCTGCTCTCACCCACACCTCCTTCCCTGCTAATTGTGTTAATACTGACTAACCTTTAAAACTTACCTCACAAATCAAGCATCCCAACAGCCTGCACTCATGGCTACTCTCCCCCATCCAGTAACTCCTACCACCCATTGTGGCCAAGCACTGCCATCCACTGAACTTATTCCCTCCCCTGCTGTCTCTGCAAGTCTTCCAACATACCACTTCGATTGTAAGCTCTTTGGGGCAGGGAATTCCTTTCCTATTGTCTGATTTTGCTGCGCTTATTGTATTATAATTCCCTGTACTGTATTCTTTGTGAAGCGCCAAGTACACTTTTGGCACTATATAAATAAAGATATACATATATACTTTCGGGTCAGGGACATGGGCCTAAGGGTGTACTCTTAAGAGGGACCCATGGAGTGCAAACCATGAATGCTCACTGGGTCATGTAGCAGTGGTGAGCAGAAGCAGGTTCACTGGTTGTGGCTATTTGCTGACCAGGTCCAGGAGGTTGCTTTATATTTAATAAAAGGCTGTGGCCATTTTTAGTCAACAAAAGGTGTCTGTTTTTATTTGGGTGGGTTATTAAACGGAGGGGCAAAAGTCGAGGGGGCAACGGTCAATTGTACAAGAGTCATGATTTTATAGAAGTAATTGGGACCCTGACTAAGGCATATGCTTAAAAGGGGCCTTTGTTCTAAATGGATTTTGTTGAATGACACCAATCTGTAAATTATGTGTGAAAGAGAAAGCTACATTAGCAGCTTGTGAACACAATCTTTCTAAACAGGGTGAGTGTGATACATTACAAAGCATCACTAAACTTGGTATTTTAGCTCGGCAATGCTTATTATTTTGAGACTGCATCCCTCTATTTAGAAGGTGCTAACAACAGCAGGTCACATTTTTAGGAACATCCATACAAAAAGGAAGGAGAATCAGAAAAAGGGGGAAGGTGAACACAAAATGGATGTGCCCCCTAAAAGAATTCACTAAACTGCACTCCTACATAGTATAAAATTTAACTTTTAATAAATTTACTTAAAACATATTACCAAAACGTTGTGTACTGTGAATTAAAAATAAATTAAATTGACAATACCAAGCATCCCTGTCGTTGGAAACAAAAGAAAACAGCGCACAACGCCAAATAGTGAAGCAAATTCAACAATATATTATAGAATTAAAAAGGGGGTAATATATCTGCGTACATGAAAAAAAGTTGGTAAAAGGCATGTAGTGTGTATCACACTGTTTACCACTCGGCAGCTGTTAACTGTAGAATCGGGTGCTTGCTTCCCTCTGCTGATGCAGCTCAGTTGATTCTGGGGCAGGACGTCAGTCTTTCACTCCCAAGGGGATTTCCCTTCATGCAGCCAGGTTCAGCAGCTGGTACTGGGGCTCGGTGAAATCGCTCCTGCTTCCTGGCCGATATGAAGCTGCTCCTGTACCTCGGCTGGTGTATCCTCTGCACAGAGGTTAAAACGCAGCTTGCTGGGGTGCCCTCAGCGTGCCGCGATGCCGCTCTGTCGCGGGACGCTGTGTAGTGACGTCACTGTCTACACAGCAGTGGTGGATTCAATAGGGAAGTTTGAACAGTCTTACAAAGTCTCTCACAAGTGTCCAAAACAGCACACAGGATGAAATAAAAACAGGACAGGCCAATACATAGATAAAGGCCAATGTAGGCAGATATAAGGCAATAGAATGTTACATCCAACTAGTTTCGTAGAATTAACTACTTCTTCAGGGAATAATTAGGCCATTACCCAGAGGTCTTAAATACCTCACATAGATACCTTATTGGTCAACCAATTAGGGATAGACCAATCATCTATAATAGGTAATGGTCTGCGTGATAGGGAAGATGTGTAGTTTACTTTTAAAACAACAACTTTATTAACAAAAACAAAAAAAACAAAACAATACCTATTTAATATAAACTTACATATAGACAAAACCTAGCATAAATAATTAAAAACATGCTGGAATAAAAGAAACACAATATTAGTCGACTTGAAATAGACACCATCATTACTTGCATAAAAAGATGTAACTAGAAAAAAGCTTAGGATAAAGAAAGGAAAACAGATACAGAGATAAATGATACATCCCCTAGGTACAGAGGGGTGGTGAGCTAAAGATTCAATAAAGTGCCCAAATATCCACATCCTCATTTAACCCCTTAGGGGACATAGTATCTAACTTATGTATCCAATATGTCTCTTTAGAAGACAATGTTTTAACTCTGTCCCCTCCTCTTCTATTTACAGGAATCAACTGAATCCCCTTAAAAGTGAGACTTGACGGATCTTTATTGTGGTGTATCAGGAAGTGTCTAGATACACTATGTTTTTCAAAACCATTTTTAATATTTCTGACATGTTCCTGAATCCGAACTTTAAGGCTGCGTTTGGTTCTGCCTACATATTGATACCCACACGCACATTCCAATAGGTATACAATATGTGTAGAGGTACATAGAATAAAGTCATCAATATTAAAAACTTCCTTCGTTACTTGTGAATAAAAAGTGTGTTTGTCAGGATGTTGGTATTTACAAATCGTGCAATTACCACAGATATAGTTGCCTTTTGGTTTAGGCCCTAGCCAATTCTTTTTCGATGTAGTATTGCTCTTACTTATAAAAACATCACTAGGAGCTAACAAGTTTTTGATATTTTTTGCTCTCCTGTAAATAAACCGTGGTTTGACGTCAAGATTTGATCCCAAAATGGGATCATTGCACAATATACCCCAGTGTTTGTTAAAAACCTTTTCAATGTCTCTATGAACCGAATTAAAGTCTGTAATGAAAGCCACATTAAGAGTGTCCTTTTTTGTGTTCTGACCTTCTTTATTTTTTATCGTGGATCTATTTTGAACTAACATAGCCTTACGATCCATATTACGTACCCTTATGATCTCTCTTTCTAGAAGTTCCTTAGGATATCCCCTCTCTCTAAATCTCCAAAATAATTTGTTAGCCTGTTGGTTGAAAACCTCTAAACTACTACAGTTACGTCTGAGTCTCACAAATTGCCCCCCTGGTATGTTGTTTATCCATGTCTTTTTGTGATTACTATTCGCCATCAGCACATTGCTGGTATCCACCTCCTTAAAGAAGGTCTCAGTCTCCACGGTGCCATCCATTTTGGAAGTTAGTCTTAAGTCCAAAAAGTCTATCTGGGTGGCATCCACCTTGTGTGTGAACTCAAGGTTGTAGTCATTCCTATTAAGGTTGGCTACAAATGCACTGGCTGAATCGTAATCACCATCCCACACACACAGGATGTCGTCTATGTAGCGTCTCCACACAACGACATTCCTGTGGTATGGTTGGTCGGGCATGATAAACTGAGACTCCCACCTTCCCACGTACAAGTTTGCGAAGCTGGGGGCAAACCTAGTACCCATTGCAGTTCCGCAAACCTGTAGGTAGAAAGTGGAGAGAAACAGAAAATAATTATGTTTCAATATGAAACTGATAGACTCTAGAATAAATTCCCTATTTAATGGATGCAAATCAGAGTCTGATTCCAGAAAGGAATTAACAGCATCCAACCCTTTCTGGTGAGGTATATTAGTATACAGGGATTTTATGTCACATGTAATCCATACATATGAACTTTTCCATTCAAAATCTTCAAATAAGTTTAGAACTGCTGTAGAGTCCTTCAGATAAGAGGTTAATTTTCCAACATACGGTTGGAGAAAAAAATCCACATATTGACTAAGGTTGGCTGACATAGATTGTATACCTGACACAATTGGGCGTCCAGGTGGGTCAACCAGAGCCTTATGAATTTTCGGCAGGTGGTAGAATATGGGTATCCTAGGAAATTCAGAAAATAGAAAAGCAAACTCTGTTGTGTTGATGACGGACAGGGCTACTGCGTTGTCTAATAGTGCTTTAAGCACCCTTAGATATTCAGCTGTGGGGTCCTTAGGTAATTTTACATAGGACGATGTATCGTTGAGAAGCCTTAGAGCTTCTTTTTCGTAGTAACACCTATTTTGGACTACTACGCCCCCACCTTTATCTGCCTGTCTTATAATGAGGCTTTCGTCATCACGCAAAGTTTTAAGGGCTAAGGACTCACTTGCACTGAGGTTGTGTTTAATATCACCTGACTTAAAATTACTAGATAAAATGTTAAAATCATTGATGACCATATTAAAAAATGTATCAATATGATGACCCTTGGAATGTGCGGGATAAAACTTGGATTGGGTTTTAAGATCAGTATGTTTGATTTTAACTTCCGTATCTATACTACTCACAGAAACCATCGCAGCCTTGTCAGAAACAAGATCCCTATCTTGTTTCAGAAAATGTCTCTTTAGGGTAATATTGCGAGTGAACTTATGTAGATCTTTGAACAGCTGGAAGGAGCTGGGTCCACAAGTTTTGGAGAAACTCAAACCCCTTCCAAGTACGTTCAATTGATCCTTGTTCAAAGCTGTTGAGGAGAGATTAAAGACCCCTTAGTTTACTACGGTGTTCTTTCCCAAGAGTACTCTCTTCTTTTGTGCTCTGGTCCCTCCTCGTGTTCCTCGTCTGATGTAACCCTTTTCTTTCTTTTCTCTTGAGTGGTATTCTGTACATCTTTTACTGTGTTCACCTTCCTTTCTAGTCTGGTTCTTACCAAATCTAAAAAAGAAGGTGAATCTGTAGTGGGTTCCGGTCTAGCAGGGCGTTTAGGTGAATATCTAGGGGAGATCCTGGGTGAGTATTTAGTTGTTCTTGGATGAGGGTCTTTATGCTCATATTCAAAATTCCTATGTTGGCCCTGTGGCCTTGAGCTATATCTAAAGCCCTCAATGTAATTTTTCCCTTTATAGTTGGGATTACGATACCCATTACCATGATTAGAGCGTGATGCTCTCTCTCCTTTGTTCATAGGTGTGGTAATTTTGTTGTCTGCTCTTTGAGTGTGCAGATCCCCCTCTTCCTTTTTTATGGGGGATATATTCATCACCTACTACTCTTCCTCTATCCTTTTTAGCCCAGTCCCTTTGTCTCCCTTGCTGATAATCTAGTTTGTCTCTTAAAAATTTATTGTGTTTCGTTTTTAAAAGTTCATCTTCCTCATACTCTAATTTGACATATGACATATGCTCACTTAGAGTCTCTTGCTGGTTAACTCACTGTTAATGATACTGTGAGTGCCAGCTCCACTATGCTGTGAACTACTTTCTACTAATAGAGCATGTGTCAGTGTTACCACCTAAGCATATGTATGGTTATATATCATTTATTATTACTTTAAGTGCTCGTTGGTATATACTTGAGCAGGACTGCTGGATTTCCAACTATCTAATTGCTCACGGAGTAGGATATATTTTCATATACTTACCTTCTAGGCTCATAGTCGCTCCAGAGGGGTTAACACCCCGACTTACAGCATCCTCTGTCCTCCTAATCCCAATAATATTGACTCGCTAAATTGGGATTGTATAATCACACATTCAACGACAGGGATGCTTGGTATTGTCAATTTAATTTATTTTTAATTCACAGTACACAACGTTTTGGTAATATGTTTTAAGTAAATTTATTAAAAGTTAAATTTTATACTATGTAGGAGTGCAGTTTAGTGAATTCTTTTAGGGGGCACATCCATTTTGTGTTCCCCTTCCCCCTTTTTCTGATTCACTTTTCAGTTCACAGTTTGCACCCACATCTTTAATTACCACATTTATACACTAGATCACTTTACTCAATTAGTGTGGTTTTGTGATCACTCCCGAACCCTCTTGTTTTTTCAAAAAGGAAGGAAGCTAAAAAGTGCCACTCAAAGTTGGAATCCCTCCGAAAAAAAGATTTAGGAAAGACACAGGAAAGCAAAAATACAAGCATTTCCCATCCGGTTTTTATTTTTTTTAATGCCTTTGCTTTTAACTTGTATTACACACGTGGAACATTTTTTTTTATCCCAAAAATCTACAAAATAGTGGCAGATATCTCGGAAGTGCTACAACACAAAGTAAGAATCACACATAAGAGCGGGAAATGGCCTACTGAAAAGATGTAATATAGTAAATTTTTTAAACAAAAAAAAAACATTTTTTTTCCAAAATAAAGTATCACAGATCTCACTTTAATGGGATTTCCAAATGAATTCCAGAACCTTGGCATGTACACTTTATAATGTTGAAGGGCAGAGGAACCTGCGTGACATGTGGATGAGCTCACGTAGTTTTTATAGACGATTTATACTGATCTCAGAAAAGCAGCACAAAAACAATGGTAACTGCTTCTAATAACTGGAATTGAGAAGCCTCGGTGTGTGGGTAAAAAGGACAAACAATTGGGTTCAGATCTTAAAAAGGAGCATTCCAACAAAAATTTTTTTTTTTTTTTTTTAATTATTATTATGTAGTTAGCACGGGGTGTTTGGAGTTGAACTGCATTAATTTAATCTCTGGGAACTCCCTGCTTCCTGAGATACTTACCTTCGTACGTGTTGCCAATATCTCATGGAGTTTTAAACCTCCATATTGTTCAACCAGCCTGGGTTTGCTACCTGTGACCTACGGAGGAAGCTCGGGAAGCAGAGGGTCCCTGGAGCTGAACTTAACTCTATTAAACTCCAGAAACCCCTTGTTTCAATCCCATTAAAATGTTGAGGGGCGTTTTCCGTATGCAGAACCGTACCTTTAATATTTCACTGGAGAACATATCTGGTCCCTGTTTTCAATTGCTGCTTATAAAACTGCAACTTTGCAGAAATCCCCAATTGACACAAAAGCCAATGAGGCTTGGACAATTGCTGACTCTTTTTTCCCGACTCTTTTTTCCCACTCGCTTGTAACGTTTGTTCTCTTTCAACAGCTCTCGGTAACAGATTTATCAATCATCAATAAATCTCACGGATTTGGAATTATTCTCATTGATTTTTAGCAACAGAAGTGTCAGACCTCCATTGCGTCCTATTGATATTCAAATCTACTTTTTTGGTCCAATCTCCTCCGAACCTCATGGTGTTTGGTGCTTGAAGGTTGACATGTCTGTAGATCAGTGAATATATTGCATGATGTAACTATCCGCTTGTCTCTAAATAAACTTAATGTTGTAACCAGTCATGATTTAAGATGGCCAGTGCCTTGCTCTTAACTCGTTTACTACCAGAATTGCCAGGAATACATTGCTGGCAGCAAATAGGTGCATTTTGTATTACTGTAGACAGAGCGAACAGAGTAAGCTTGGGAAGGTGAAATGCTATGAGTCTCTTTAATAAAGTTGAACTCAAGCCAAATTGCATATACAAAGAACTACAAGCCCACAAGATCAGGGTCGTCAGCAGCAAGTATAACTAATATAGTGCCAGATATCATGGCAAATAACATTAGCTTACCTACAATAGTAACTAGTGTTATTTTCACATCCACAAAGCTCTCTCTCATATCATTAGCACGAACAGCCGGAATTTTTTTTACCATACACTATTTAAAGGAGCAAAACTGGGTGACTGTTTGGTTAATAGTAACGCCTATCCACCAGAAGGCATAACCCAACGTTAATTTAAGTTAGCGTTACGCTAAATATCCTAATGGAGCTACGTGCATCTGAGCCATAGTGAGTTACAATTGGATTCATCAGCATTTTCGCTCCAAAATGGTCTTAAAGGGATAGTCCAACCAAAGTAAAGACAGTGGCAAGTTAAATAGGTTAAATATAGGTGATCATCATATTTTTAAAATATTGGGTATTTGAAAATAAAAAAGATTAATTTTTAACATATACATGGTAAACAAATTGTGTGAAGTGTTTTTTTTTTTTTTTTAAACAATATATGGTGAATTATCTTATCACAAGGACATTTAGTCAAATGTGTTGGCTTAGCTTTGTTTAAAAGTAAATATGGTGCCATCATTAATCAAACAGATAAACATAAGTAGCTTGAATCCAGTGTTAATGACAAGTGATTCATATTCCTTTTTCACACGATACAAAAAAGTAGGACAGTTATTTTAAGGGTGATTAAATCGTTCAAAGGAAGTCAATAACACTGATGTTATTAAAAAAACAAAAATTGACCCAAGTTGAACTGCCCCTTTAAATACATAGAGAACTTTGAGTCAGATTGTAGATGATGTGGCTGCTTTTAGGCATGTCATATACTGTCCTTCCAAATCTGCTACTCATCCGCTATCTTCTAAATTCATTCCCAAATGTAAAGGCCAATCAACACAGGTGTCCAAAGTCCAACCTCCCCCCACATCAACAGTTAAGAGTGACCACTTGATAATGAATGCAACTTTAAGTGATCTGGATTCAGCAGCTCTTATTTCATAAAGAGCTAAATGTAGTTACCCAACAGATAAATATAATAGAATGGGAGGAATACAACCACAGCTTGCTAAATCTGCACCTGCTAATCGGGATCAGATGTTCACAAGCCTAACAGGCAAACACAGCACTGTTGCTTCTTTGTTTAGAGTAGCATAAACTGTAAATGCTATGAGACATTACAAGATCTTAACTTTGATAAGAGGTTAGACCTTTAAATCACTGAAGGTCATAGCTGGCAAATCTTGGATGAGACAATGTGGGAGCACTGTACATTTTATTGGGTATTTTCTAGCTGACAAATCGCTCACATTCCTTCCACATTCTATTCTCGGAACATCTTCATACCACTCCCACCTCCCACTAACTTCTTCGCATAGCCACCTGTTTCTTTCTTAAACCTCCACCCCATACCTCCTTCAACATTCTCCAACAATCAAAGCAGATTATTTTCTCCCACTTAGTACATTTGTGCATTACATTGAACAGTGGACATAAGGTTAATTATTTAAAGACGGTGTTTAAATGTATACTTCATAAAAGGGAAACAATATATTTGTACACACAAACGTATACTGGCCCATAGCGCCCCTTCAATACCAGTAGGTTAGGAGTATACAACATCCAAGAACAGTAACTGGAATTAATATATTTGTATTCAGCTTGTTTAGAGCAGACGACTGATTACATGTTATGTTGAGATTCTACATTTACCTGTACAAGATGAACCATAAATATGAGTATATAGCAACCCCTCCCCCCCCTTCTTTTATAGTTAAGCAGATGGGATGATACCTTGTTGCTTTACAAAAGATCTCAAAATGACAAAATGCACAGGCAGCAGAACTGAAGGCTGAATCTTGCATATATAAGCAAATGAGCACAAATGTTTACACTGGAAAATAGCTGCCTGAACCCGGAGAATTTTTGTTTGCAATTTTGCTATCCTCTGAAATGTTGAATGCGTACAAACCATAATACTCACAAATCAGGATATTAAAGCACAGTACCTATTATATTCATCAGAATATGTAGAGCACATAAGTAAATGCAGACCCCTTCACAATAGTGAATATTTTCCGGTTCTCTATTGTGATAACTTTCCCAGTTTAGCATCATTTAATTATTTCAGCTGAAACAAAAACGGCTTCTTTATTAAAAAAAAGGATCCCTGGAATGTAGGAGAAATGCACTGCAGAAGTCACTGTAAAACAAAAAAAATAGCCACCAATTTCACCAACCAATCAGTGGAGGCAATGTCACATTTCATAGAACTAATGTGGTCAATTTTGATTTTCCACAGAATGTGAACATCAGTTAACTGGAAGAGAGCGCACAGTTATAAGAAATTGGCAATTCTGCCCCAAGGTACAGCTTGGTTGACTTAAGATATTAAAATAATAATTATATAACTTTTTTTTTTTTGAATCCTCACAAAGCACATCTGGGAAGCTATCAAAACCTTTGGAGTGCCACTCGATTCAAGGAAGCA
Source organism: Ascaphus truei (assembly GCF_040206685.1). Lineage (NCBI taxonomy): Eukaryota > Metazoa > Chordata > Amphibia > Anura > Ascaphidae > Ascaphus > Ascaphus truei. Next base: position 135,114,025 of record NC_134483.1, on the reverse strand, counting down.
AAAAGAGCATCAGGAATTGGCATATGATAAATGGACAAGATCGCAAAAGAAAATGTTTTACAAAACTCTAGTAAACTTACAGCATTCTCTTTAGAATAGTAAGCTTGATTTTTGTGATTGACCCCCCCAAAAAAGGAAGACCATCTTTCCAGTTGCTAAAGTTACTTAACGTGAATTCTAGACAAACAATGTTGCACTACAAAAAGTCATTGTGATGAAGTTCCTCTTGTTTCAAAGTCTGGGCAAGTTAAAAATAAAAAATAGGCGAGTTTTATTATTTGCGGCGCCTGGAATTTGATTCGAGACAACTGGGTGTAGCAGATAATGCAGAAGAAGGGATTGTATAGCCACATAAGAAAATAAACTGGAAGTAAAGAGATCAAGGGTTGGAAAAGTTTTTCCAAGTTAAACGTAAATGTTCTCCTAAAGTGGGTATTACTTTAATATTTCACCTTCATTTAAATTTGCCCGTGCTCATTAAATTTAATTCCCATGTATTTTACCATCACATCTTATTGAACTATGGTTATTTATTTTATTTCCATAAAAAAAATAACTCAATAGAGAAAATATATATATATATATATATATACATACGTCTCCCTTTCAATGCAAAACACAGTTGTTAGGAGAGCAAATTACACTACAACATCGTCAAAGAATGAACATACTTTATACTTGCTGCTTTGTGCTTAATAAAAACCGACCGTACATTTTACTTCTTAAAGAAGACCAAGCATTGCAGCTGAGCTGAAACATGGCAGCAGCCAACGTTCATTCCAATTTGGAACTAAACAGTTTAGATTAGAGTTTTTTTTTTTTTTAACAATTTGTATATAAGCTCCAAAGTATTACCCTTTTCTCCAATGCCTTTGTCCCTGGCATTGTGAGTGCATCTCTTGAATCCTTCAGCGTAACCCAATCCCTGCAACAGGGGTCTGCAACAAAAAGGTTAAGTACTATACAGTAGTTGTGTATGTCACTGGAGGGATCTCAGCATTTATGCTAGAATCATACTGTACATTGGCAGCCTCTCTTTCACTATAGCCCCTCTTGTAGCTTCTATAGCTTCTTTGAAACTTTTGAATGTCCTTTGCTCCATGAGGATTTTTGCTACAGGAGTAGAGCATAGAACGCTTGGCACATAGAAAGTCCTGCACTATAGAGCATTACCCGACAGAACGGTCCCCAACTATCATATAAATGGCCAACATTTCTATCAGTTAAGAGCAACCATACCCTTCCACCTGGCTCAAGCACACTAGACAATCTCACACACAGACACTTACACACAATGCAACGGTAACCTTTGTTACTAGTGTACTTTATCCGGTTTATTTAATTGTCTAGTTAAATTCTCAGGTTATGTTTTTTTTTTTATATCTCCAAATCACACAAATGCCTCATGCCGCCGCCTCCCCCCCGCAAAAAAAACCCCTTCACGTAACGGAAAAAGACTACACACAAGACTAACACAATGCTTCTGTTTATATTAGAAAAATATCTATTTCCTTTCTGACTTTAAGGCAGTGCTGCTATACAAGTGTTACTGATTCACTCCAAAACAACGTCCATCACAGGCATGCTGATGGGACTAAAAATGTATGTTTTATTACAAGGAATATATCTTAAAAAAAAATAAAAAATAAGACTTGTGTTTCTACATGTAATGGCAGTTCAAAAGGTGAAAGTTTTGCACGTGTGTCATTTGTAGAAGAACCAATTATTTTTAAGTATCAGACTTATTTTTTTCCTCAAGTTCATCTGACTGAAATGGTTGGAATAGCCTGTTAGTGTTCAGAAAAAAAAAATCAGTTTGTTAGCACAACTCCTCCGTATTCCGGTTTTACAGCATTCAGCTGTGAGGCCTAGACTCCTGTCTGGCCCGAACACTTCTGGCTTTTGACCTGCTCTGTCTCTTCAAACCACAGAATGATCGTTGCTGTGGACTCCAGCCAAAATGGTGTGGTTGAGGGAGGAGGCGGAGCGGTCGGATCCCTCGGTGGGGCCGTTCACATTCTCTGTGCGCTGGCAGCAGAGGATCTGTTTGAACGTGGCACTCATTTCCTTGTCTCGGTACGAGTAGATAATTGGGTTCATGGCAGAGTTGAATTCAGCCAGGAGCAGGAAGAATTTCTCGTAGGCAAGAATGTTGCACTGTGGGCAACACACATCAAGTAGCAAGAGAACCAAGCCAGGAGTCCAACAAACTATGAAAGCACCTGCAGAGGAGAGAGAACAGGGGAAAAAAAAAAAGTTATTAATAGATTAAATTTGATACAGACTCCTATGTATATATTGAGGAAGAAAATAACAATAAACATTAAAAAAGAAAAACAGGTGACACTGCTGTGAAAACATCTCTGGGCTGGAAAAAAGCTTGGCTCCATTTAAATGAACGAGACTAAAAAGTCTTCTCCAGCATGGGGAAGACTGCGCCACTGCCTTCTAACTATGGATCATAGAACTATAAAGCTGCTAAGGGTTAGGGTTGGGCGATATACCAACATATTGATACATCGCGATAACAGAATCTCACGGTGTGCCCATATTGGAGATTACCTGTTAGTGCAATATTTTTGAATGGCAGTACACTGAGAACAGCTTTGAAGCTACTGCTTTGCGTTCTCTCTGCTTCGCTCTCCCTGAGTCCCCCTCCCTGCTTCTGAATGCTGCTGAGACTGAAGAAGAGGGAGAAGCTTCAGGCAGCAAGGGAAGAGAGCCTGGAGAGCAGCAGTGAAAGGTCAGAACTCAACACTTTCCTTCTGTTAACCACTCCACCCCTCTGAGCTACTTAACCCCTTCTCCACTCTCCCCCATGGACCCATAACCCCTTCTCCGGGGCACTTAACCCTCTTCCCAACCCTCACCATGAACTCCTTCCTCTATTCTCCGCCAGGCTAAACCCCTTCCCTCCACCCCCTATTACCCTAAACCCTTTCCTCCCACCCGACCCCAAACACCTTCCTCTCTCCCCCCGACCCTAAAGCCATCCAGTACCCTAAACCCCATTCCTCTCTTCTCCCTCCACCCCAGGACCCCAAAGCCCCTCTCCCTCCACCCCCCCCCAGGACCCTAAACCCCTTCTCCCCCCACCCTCAAGGACCCTAAACCCCTTCTCCCTCCCCCCTCCCCCCAAGGACCCTAAACCCCTTCTCCCCCCCTCAAGGACCCTAAACCCCTTCTCCCTCCCCCAAGGACCCTAAACCCTTTCTCCCCCCCTCAAGGACACTAAACACCTTCCTTCCCCCCCCCCACCCACTACCCCAGAGCCCTATACCCTTCTTTATCCCCCTCCCATCCCTGCACTTCACCCTCTGTCAGCTACACTGCTTCCACTCACTTTTTATGAAAATGTAAAAGATTTATCAAAACAGATTTTGAGACAATTCTTGATTGTGAAGTGAAAAGTGTTATTAAATGAAGGGAGTATCTCGAGGTGAGTGTGTGATGGGATGAGGGGGATGTTACACCAGTGTACAGTAGTTGAGGAAAGGTGAAGTGCGGACATGGAAAGGGTTTAGGAATGAAGGTCTCTTTGATCTAACAAATCTGAAGAGAATGTATTTGAGAACACATTATTTAATTTACTAGAACATTTTCAAACTTACTTTAAGAAATGTATTGTGATATATTTCGTTATCGCGATACATTTCTTAATATTGTTTTTGTGGTGAGAATTTTGAGGTCGCTCAACCCTAGTAAGGACTACTTAACCTCCCAATTTTCCTTCCTCACGGATAACTCATTCAGTGATTCAGCACCAATAGCGCAAAACAAAAAAAAGATGCTACATTACCTAGGACCTGATTAGCAATTTTTGTGACCTGTATCGGATCCCCACAACATGCCTATCCTGAGCATGTTTTTTTTTATTATAGTAGTTGCCTTTACTACCCCTGCTTGGAGACTTTCCCATGTATTCACAAGTCTCTTATGCTCTAATTCAATATGCTGCAAAGCCGCCTTCCCCCTTCTCACATAGATGTACGCTTAAAGAAATGGAGCTTCAATCTTCTTGGGCAAAGGGAAGACCACTTCCAAAAAATTGAGAATTAGCTAGAGCACTATACAGGGCTTTCCAACATACTTTCTGAGACTACTATGCTCCAGCTACAGAGTATGGCCTCTTGGTTCTATGGTTTCTTCTTTCTTTGTTTACTCAGAAAATGCTGCTAGTCTCTTTTTTATTTATTTTACCCATTTGAACATCTCATATATGACTGGAGGACATACCAAACCAAACGAATCTACTGTGTGACTGGTCAAACATGGTAAGTTAAAATGTAAAAAGTAGCATTCCTGTGCTTGGAAGCACAGAGTGGGCCAAAGCAGCAATCGTCCTATTGGCTTCAATTTTCTGCACAAACTAAATGTGTCTCTTCAAGCAGGACCATCCTTAAGAGCACTTTGGCAATGAAAGGGTTGATCGCAGACCAGATCACCACATTATATGTATTTTATGCCATCTTCAACAAAAAAAGATAAAAGCAAAAAAAGCTTGTAGAAAAAAAAAAATGGTCGACATGTCCATAGTTTGTTTACTATGCATGTTGTTGTAGAATCCTATAAATGATGAGACATGCCTACGTCAAAAGGGGAAAGAATGTTGCCTGGTTTCTACTTTGTATGGGCAAACACTTGAGAGTAATGGGCCAGCAAAAAAAGAACAACATCTGTGAGAATGGGACCAGACATTCAGGAAGCAGATACCAAATTTTTGGTCAAGAAAACTGGATGCAAGGCCGCTGCAGATAAAATAGGGCAGAGGAAACCAAGTCACTGCCCTGGAGATGGAACAAGCGAGACTTTATGAAGGGCTTAGAGCTTGACCTGGTTTACCTTTTCTATTTTTAGCACTGGGATTTTTTTAGCCTCTAGTGTTGAATCCGTTATAGGTTAGAAAGTTAGGACATAGTTTACAAACTAAAGTTTAATAGAGCTTATGGATGCAAAATGGGGTTAAAATCCAAGACTATATTTTACCATCGCCCCTTAGACTATAATCGTGTGTGTGTTGTGTGTGTGTTGTGTATATACACAAATTCCAATCTGTGCTTAACAAAATGAATAATATAGCAATAAGCAATATTGTGTGTTATGATTGCTCATCAGTGACACATAGTAAAATCGAAAAGTATACACTGTAAATGTTTGATTAAATGCTGTTGCTTAAATAGTAGCCTGTGCTTGAATTGTAGCAGAGTAATAGCTCTGAAATTATAAATAGTGCCCGGGTCTCAAACAGTGGGTAAGCCTGTGCGGAACCCCCTTACATAGTAGAGTCTCCCTGCGCATGTCAACATCAAAGGGGAATACCCGGCTTATGGCAAAGCTTGTTTGCCAGTGCTGTCGCCGTTCGTTTTAGAAGTTTAACGTAGAATGTTTATTAACATTGCTCGTTAAGGGTTCCAATATACATGATGATGGCTCCTAAAATTAATTTTTCAATAGAATGTAAAATGAAAGCAGTAAAATACGGAGGAAAACAGCAAAGAAGCAGCTCGTAAATTTGAAGTGTTTCCTAAACATTATTTTTGAATGATGAAATCAAAATGGCAGTAAGAAGCGAGGATGAAATCAGAATATTTGTTGGAGCAACATGGGGAAGAGACTTGCAACTGCAATATCTGGAAGATCATCACACACATACATATATATAAAACATCTATGCTTACGACACATACATTTACTTTTCAACCCCTGACGTTATACCTGCTGTACAGACCAAAGTTTCTGAATGTCTCTCTGCGATATCATTCTTGATGGCCCTCCGCCGACTTAAACATATCAAAAACAAAGCTCCTCATACTTCCTCCCAAACCTGCACCACTACCTCCTTCCACATTCCAAACTGTTGGAAGTTCTGTCATACACCCAGTAGCGCAGGCATGCTGCCTAGGGGTTACACTCGACTCCTCTCTCACATTCAAAACCTGTCGCTTTTTCCTCCGCAATATTACAAAGATACGCCATTTTCTCTGTTGCGACTGCTAAAACTCTGACACAGGCCCTCATTCTCTCCAATCTCGATTACTGTAACCTCCTGCTGTCCGGCCCTCCTGCTTCTCACCTCTCTCTCCTACAATCAATCCTTAACGCTGCTGCAGGAATCACTCTACTCTTTCCTAAACCTGCATCAGCGTCTCCCCTTCTGAAATCCCTCTCCTGGCTTCCTATCAAATCCCGTATCACACACTCAATTCTCCTCCTCACTTTAAAGCTTTACACTCTTCTGCCCCTCCTTAGCCCTAATTTCTCACTATGCACCATCCCGACTCTTGCGTGCCGCTCAAGGATGTTTTCTCTCTACCCCCTTTGTATCTAAAGCCCTCTCCCGCCGTAAACCTCTCTCACCGACTGCCCCATACCTCTTGAATGCTCTTCCCCTCAATACCAGATTAGCACCCTCTCTATCCACCTTTAAGACCCACCTTAAAACACACTTGCTTAACGAAGCATACGAGTAGCTCGTGGCTAATAATATACACCTAATACATAAAGCTTGGCCCCTTGCAGATGCACTTACCAGAACGCCCACCTACTGTCTCTGTACGGTCTTCCTACCTACCAATTAGATTGTAAGCTCTTCAGAGAAGGGACTCCTTTTCCTAAAATGTTACTTTTATGTCTGAAGCACTTCTTCCCATTATGTGTTATTTATATTATTTGTTATTTATATGATTGTCGTGTGTATTACAACTATGAAGCACTATGTACTTTAATGGTGCTATATAAATAAACCAGAACAAATAAAGTGATGCTGCACACCTCAAAAATAGAAAAAAACATACAATTACCGGTGCTCCAGTGTTTGCACGAAAGCCTACAATCAGTCCAAGACAGATGAATGAAGGAACAAAGGGCACTGCGGATTTGAACAAAATAAACTCATTTATTGAGCCAACACGACATTTCGACCTAAGTGCCATTGTCACTTGAAAAAGACCACTTAGGTCGAAACGTCGTGTTGGCTCAATAAATTAGTTTATTTTGTTCAAATCCGCAGTGCCCTTTGTTCCTTCATTCAGCTATATAAATAAAGACATACATACATGTAGGGTTTAGTAGCCTGGTAGTTTAAGCCCTTGGTAAAAACACAAATCCAATGCAATACACTTCACTAACATAATAAAAGTTTAAATGGGGCCTTTTGTGTTCATAGCTAGCACAGTTAACAGTTTAGCATGAAAAAAAAAAATACTTTATGAAATACGTGGCAAACACATTTGTCCAGGAGTTCAATATCTGTATAAATGATATCAATAACCCAGCCCTGCCACGAACGTGTCCAGACCTTGCATATCAGCATGCAAACACACATTATAGAATTAATTCACTGGAAGCTTTTGTATGTTTATCTGAGCAAATGAATCACATCTCAAATATGTTGGCTTTCAGTCATACAACTTCATTTTTATTTTGTTTGAATGGACATTGCAAAAAACATCAACGGGATCTACATAGTACTGGCAAAGTTATTGCTACAATGCCACAATTAATTCAATTGAACTTCAAAACCATTCTGCAAATGAAATAGTAAAGAAGGGTCTAAGGAATTGGGCAGGTTTAAGTGTAGGATTTGGACAGAAATAACTGGATGAATGTGCTATGTTTAAATTACTGTAGAAACAAAAATAGGACAAGTTGCATCTGGTTTTCGGGCATAACGCCTAGCTGGCCACAGAAAAGGGTCCATGCAGCTTCATGTACTATGCAGTTTTCCAGTTCTGTAAATACACACGTACAGATGTAGCAGACTTGATTAACCCTGTTAATGCAAAATAACGCATGAAATAACATGCAAAATAATGCATGTGTCATCAGTTATGAACAAGAATACAAAATACTTTTTAGTTTGTTAAGCGTTGGGGGAAAATTGAGTCGCATTCTGGCTACCCCGCCACTCATTCATCAGCGTATGTGTGTGTGTTAAGAGATAGATATACCTGCACACAGACACTCGTCCCCTGGCCACAGTGTGCATTGAGAGCAAGAGTGTGCAGAGTACTGGAGTGCTCCGACAAGCTCCACTCTCAGCCCTTGTGCGCCTTTGCTGTCTCTTGCTCTTCATTCCTAATTCTCCCCCCCCTCAACCGCACTACTCACTAAGAGGTGCCTGACCTGCCAATTACCGCAGAATGGGTTGCAGTGGTGATTGACAGGTCATCACTGCGCACAGCACAGGCACCATGAGGGAAATTACACGCCAGGGATTATCCCATCCCTGCCTTAAACATTGTTTTTAATAGCACCAACTGTTAAATAACGCACCCGAGTTAACGCAACACATTGTGTTAACGTCTGGTACATCTGTACTTTACAAAACACTTCAATGCCAGAGAGGCAGACAATGCATATAGCTAGCACTCACGGAAAAGGGTTTTCAATTTAATACAACAACTTCATTGTAAGAGGGAAATGCAATAGGCTGTCCCGAGAACATACTGTATGCCAGAGCTGCGCAAACTTTTTCAGCTGCGGCCCCCTTTCGGAGCCGAAGCGTTCGTGCCCCCTCCCCCAAAGGCAGGGCTTCAAATGACATTGCGGGTCACGTCACGTGACCCCACCAAGTCATTTGACGCCGAGTTGCCATGGCGACGCGTCGCCGAAGACCCGGCTGGCAGTAAGTAAGTGAGGTTACAGAGCCTCACGCCTCCCCCGGCATTAAATTAAATGCCTGGGGGAAGAGCGCGGGGCCTCTCTAACAGCCCACGCCCCCCCCCCCCCTGCAAATTCTCCTGCCCCCAGTTTGCACACCGCTGCTGTATGCTACACTTGTAAGAGCAAACATAGTATCTCTATACACTCTTAAATAGAGCACACCCCTCACCCTTGGCAAGTAGGTCACTTTGATTTTAAATGCATTCACCCTACTGGCCTAAGTCATCGCAGTATTGTCAACCTAACTCCAGTCTCATAATATTGCAGTCCAAATGTTCTAGTGATCACTGTTCGTTCTCAGAGATAGACATATGCAACAGTTCTTTACAACTTAATCAAAATGATTAGACATATTAATGGGGGAAGTGGCATTACAAACGTAGGGGCATACTCTCTATTATACATGGTCCAGTGAATAAGTGCCTGGTCATCTATTTTTAATTTAACTATCTCATAGGGTTGCCACATTTAAGTTTCGGGACGCCAAAATCCAGTATGAAAGTGCGACGTCAGAATGAGGGATGAATGATTTGCAAATGCTTCGGGCTGAATGGTATCTCCCGCTTCACCGCTATGTTCTTCGGTTTTTATCATCTCTACTCTTGGCCGGGCATGGAAAGACAAAATCCTGAACTAACAAGTCGCGGTGGGAGAAAAAGTAACGCCTATAGGGGTGGGTGTCATGGTATTATGCGGTGACCAGGCAGTGTCCTAACTTAATTATTTTAAGTTCAGGCATTTTACATCAAGGCACTAAAATATAGGACAATTATACTTTGCGACAGACCTTTCCGGGACAAGTCAACGAAATAATGAAGGACAATCCCGTATAAAAGAGACGTCTGGCAATCCAACCATCACAGGCATCCGTTTTTAACTTCACAAAAGGCATTAACATGGAGCTCAATACGGAGTTGTGATGGCAGCTTTATGTTTAAAAGGGTTAAACACATTGCATTACCTCTTTAGAAGTGGTTAAACTGGAAAATAAATATAATATAAAATATAAATCAACCATTTAGAATCACTCAGCATATTTATGTCTATTTACCATAAAATATGTTGCAAAAAAATAAACCAAATAGATAATAAATCATTTTCTTATTGCCCTCAATATTGGCAAACAATCTGATCAGTGGTAAATGCCAGCACGGTCCTAGCAGCAATTTTGCCTACTAATGTGTTCTGAAGAAAGGGTCTAGATTTTATAAACGACTTCACGGCAAAATGTACATTTAAAGAGCCCATATTAGGTCCGTGTTATAAGAGCACGTCTTTCTGTTGAGATAATTTATGTCCCAGAAGCAGCAAACAGGTTTTTGGGAGAAAAACAGGTGCAGGGCTCTCATTTTCCAAAAGGAAGCTGTGAACTCCGCTGTCAAAATGCTATGTTTAAATTTTGCCAATGAATAGTTTTGAAGTGCGATAGTGCCAATCAGACACTATTGCATGGTATCCCCCTATTCAAGTCAATTGGAGTTTAGCTGCGGTAATTCCCAATTTACACCATAGCACTTTAATGAAAAATCCACCCCCATAAAATATTACAACTTTCTGTCAAAAGGGTTAAATATTTGTGGCACTGCTGTTGCATTACTAGCCCTTTTCTCAGTGAGGGATTGACCACATTGCATTTCAGGCTCGTCTGTTAACGAAAGGGTAAAGACCGTAATATCATGAACATTTCAACTAATCACTTTACACAGGATAAAGAACCACAGACTTGGATTTTTGGATAACAGCTCGTCTGTAGCTTCGAGAAGCTGCTTATACAAGTTCATCTAATGAATGGACAGGAGATATTCATAAGTTAACAGAAAAGAGATAATAAAATGTAAAACTGGTCATGGTACACAAAATCTTAACGTACCTATAACTTATTTAGTTCAACCAAGTACTGATCCCTTGCACTAGAGATGGTTTTTTGTCCCAAGCCTGTAACTGTATCACAGTTGCTCATACATACAAATATGACTAAGCAACCATCAATTACATACCAGGCATGTATAGGACCGCATGAGGGTCGAATAATAACCAAGAGCTCCATATAACCAATTTGTTCTACATAATCTGAATGGCTCCTCGGTTTCAGAGAGATTCCTGTTGATTCTGCAGACTGCTAAGTCACTCAAAGTAGCCTCCATAGGGCATTGCAGAAAGCATTAGCAGTTGTCATCAATGTCAGATACAGTCTTTTACACTTCTGATGACCTCATTTGCATTACAAGACAAAACCATTAAGACCTAATAATAATAGCATGTTCTTGTATAGCGCTGCTAGTTTTACGTAGCACTTTACTGAGACATTTTGCAGGCACAGGTCCCTGCCCCGTAGAGCTTACAATCTATGTTTTTGGTGCTTGAGGCACAGGGAGATAAATTGACTTGCCTAAGGTCACGAGGAGCAGACACTGGGAATTGAACCAGGCTCCCCTGCTTCAAACTCCGTGCCAGTCAGTGTCTTTACTCACCGAGCCACTCCCTCTCCCATACCAAACGTAATGTTTTTTCTCATAAGGCTGTGATAATACCAGCTCCGGCAGGGTGCCCGCGCTCCCTCGTGACATCACAGGACGATGCGCACGCCTGAAACTACTCTGCAGGCAGGAGGCAGGAGGGAGGCGTGGCCATGACGTCACGTGAGCATGTTGCCCTCATTGGCTGAACCGCTCACGTGATGCGGCCGTCACTCGGGAAAATCAATTTCGTAGATCTGCTCAAAATTCACGCTCTTGGGCGCCTCGTTCGCGAGCATTATGTACGCGGACATTGAAAATCATGGACTTGTTTTGGCGTCGCACGCCTGGCCTCCTTTGGTATAAGCACGCCTACTGGTGCTAAATGTACGTAGCACTTTACATAGAATTTCACTGGCAACATGAGGTGATGCCCAAGGTCGCCACGAGAGCTACTCCTTAATAGTAATGTGCATTTGCTTGAATTTATTTTTACTGGACAAAATACACAATTAGATAGAGGAAGTGCAATTACAGTGAACTCACAGATATAATTAAGGCAGTGGTTTTCAACCTATTCTCTCAAGGCACCCCTAAACCAGTGCTCAGTTGCTGAGGCACCCCAAAAAGGAGTCAGTCGGTCACAGAAGACACAGGACAGAGACAAACACAGGAGACAGAGGGGCAGAGTGTCACAGGAGACGGGGGCAGTCACAGAAAACACACACACACACAAACACAAAAGACAGAACAAATACACACAGGACAGGGACAGACACACAGCCTCACCTCTCCTTGACCCACGCTGCTTCTTCCTCATCTTGGCCACACAACCCAGGCTCCTGATTGGCTGCTGTTGGGTAATGCAGCCAATCAGGATGGAGGAAACTGCTCAGCCCCCTAGCAATTGCCCCGCTTTCTCCCCGTCTGGGAGATTGGGGAAATCCCACAGCACCCCTTTGATCCTCTCACGGAACCCCAGGGTGCCGTGTGCTGCGGAACCCCTGTTGGGAATCACTGACTTGGGGGTAATTCAATATAATACAAAGCAGCCAATGTCGGCCGAAAACGCCTATTGACGTCAAAAGGAGTTATCATCCGATAACACCCCGAACAGCTGTGTCGGACTACATTGAATCAACTCCTTAAATGTTATATCAACTAGAACTTTGTTTATTGAGATAATGTTGTGCATTTTGAGAAGTTCAGCAGTAATTAGTGGGCCATTTATTTAACCATTCATCATTTGCATTCAGATGGTGCATTATCTGCAAGGCCGAGTTCAGACAGGCTGCGATGCGACGTGTGTGCGCGCATGTTCGCCACTCTTTCGCTTTGGTGGGTGGGAGTTTTCAAACTGAAAATGACACCCAGCGGAAGTACAGCGTTGTCGCTGCTGCACTTGAAGAAGACAAATGAAGTTGTGATTTCAAGCGGCAGCCGCGTCACATGTACTTCGCCAGCCAATCACAACCACACACACTTTTTTTTTTTTTTTAAAGTCCCGTCTCCAATAGCGTTATTCTGTCTGCTGGGGATGAGCACATATCGCCTAGCAGAGAGGCGCAGACGCGCAACTGCCTGTCTGAGCTCAGCCTAAGGCTGAGTACATGCTCCCTGCTTGCGCGCTGAGGCTCAGCGAAAGCGGGTGTTTTCCCTGGCCTTGCGGTTGCTTACCGCACGCGCCGTCAGCGGGCCGTCATGGGGCGGGCCGGGGGCGGGTGCGTCACTGGCTGGGGGCGGGCCAGTGACGTCACAGAGCTGGTTCGCCCTCATTGGGCGAACCGCTCACGTGACCGGCCTGTCGCGCCGGCAAGCGGGGGAATTTTAAATTCCCCTAAGACCTGCGCTTCCGCAAGCGCGCGGAAGCGCAGATGAGCCCCTACTAAAGCCGCTCTAATTGCGGCTGTAGGGGCTCAGTGCTGAGCGGGAGCGCGCGTCAGCACGCTTCCGCCAGCAAGCAGTAAACATGGCCGAGGCCTGAGGGTGTTCAGTGCCCAGCTCTCTCTTCGCCTTAAAACATCAATCCGCAACCCAAGACAAATTATTTTTAAAGTTTACATGAACCGTGTGAAAAAAACAGTTATGTGATCTGGAACCTGGGGGTACCCGGTCATTGGAGGACCATGGATCAGGTTAGCTAAAAAAGAATAATTGCGAGCTCTGTATACTGATGCTTTAAATTGTGTTTTTCTATCAATTCCAGCTACACCAACATAGAGGAAGACATACAAGGTCTCAAAAGATACTATATATATATATATATATATATATATATATATATGTAGCCATGCATAATAATGACTGCGTACATCTTCCCTGTTGGCAGTAAGTCCTGGTAAGTAGAGGCCTGCCAACATTAGTTATGGAGGTTTTCCCTCACACCCTGGTGTGGTGCCCTGTGTAAGGAAGGGAGTGGCTGTATGCTTTGAGTCCCTGGATAGTGACATCAGAGATGCGCCTGCCCCCTGAGGTATAAAGGGCACAGCACTGTTTGTTAGTGTAGTGTTAGCCAGCAGTTGTGTGAAGCAGCTGGTAAAATGTATGCTCATGCATAAGGGATTGGAGGAATACTTTTGTGACCCTAGTGCTGTAACTAGCGGTAGCAGAGTGACCAATCAAGTCTGTCTAAGCCACGCTGTGTCCAGGGACCTGGCGCAGTGGTGATCTCCCTAGGAGAACGGGAATCCCACTTCAATACGGGAGGGCGTACCTGGCGAAGGGACAGCACGGAGAGATGTGCGGCTAGAGCCGGCAGCTGCATGGGGCAGTCTGCTACATCCCATTCTACAATAAAGATGCCAAGTTCAAAGATACCCCCACTGTGTGAGTGTGAGATTACTCTGCAGTGGCAGTCACCACCGAGAAGGAGTTCCTCACCAGGACCATCTCCCTGCGGAAGCATAGATCCTGATGAGGTGGAGGCGCTGCACATGAAGTAAGTTGGACTCGTAACCACTACCTCAGATGCCTGTCCTGCTGCCATCCTCTATAACACCAAGCGGGAGACTCAGGAGTCCTGTTACTAGCAGGTGCACCACCACACACGACCTTGTAATGGGGACCGGTTAGACCACACGGGCCAATATGAGATTGGGTGGGTCAGACAAGGGGGGTCCAGCCGTTACATATATATATAGATTTGTATATTCAAAAACCTGAAACTCAACCTATTGGGTGAGCTGCTCAATCTCAATGGCTGAGTCCCCGGTGGCCGTGGTTGCGTACCTGGCGGCGTGTGCACCAGTAAAAGACGCGATCTGCTGTCTAGGGGTAGCGATGGGACGTGGCCATGATGAGGCAGGGGTGCAGCCTTGATGGCCAATACTTCACTCCCATTGGTCTACACTATCTGCACAACTATTGATTGCTAGTCAGCCATGAGACCGCGTTGCTGCACGGAATTACAAATTCTCGTCTTCCCTTCCAGCGGTCGCGTCATCGTGCTTTGCGCACCCACGCCGACTAGGGCCTGCCCCATAGAGGGCTGTGCTTTGTGTGTGGCGTGCACGCCGTAGCAGCCACCGGGGACTCAGCCTAAGGACTCTCCAAGACTATAAACATACATCAGAAGGGAAATTAAGCTTCTCTTTAGGATTAGGTACAGGGCCCTGTCTTTGTTTTTTTTTTTTTTTTAAATACTACCATCAGTGTTGAAGCCACTGAGCTTTGCTTATGAAAAAAAAATGTAATTTCCCAGGGAAAGGTCACATTGTAGGTTTTACTATTGTGGTTTCATGACAGGATATGCTCAGGGAAAAAATCAATTCAATTAACTTATTTTCAATATACTGAAGTACAGCACTGCTTGTTCTTTTCCAATTAGTTATGGTGAACACAAAGGGTAACAAAATCCAGGCCTTGCACTGCAGTGTTTGTACATACGTTCTTATAGGTTTTATTCTTTTGCATGCAATATTGACTTTTGTTACTATTCTGCAGCCCGGCATATATTTTTTTCCCCTCCTCCAAGTGAAACACAAACTTAAAATTATGAATGAAGTAGTAAAGCAACCTAGTATTGTAGCTAAACCATGATTTCAGACATATACTTGCTGCATATTTAAACTCTATTTAGGGGTCCCACTGACAAATCTATGGGACATTTTCAAACTTAAGTTGTTTGTGAGAGAGAAGTGTTTGAAAATTATGTAGAAAACCAGGTATCTAGCCACCTGGCACGAATACATCAGCCTTCGCAAAACATGCCGTTGCACAATACTCATCAATACTCACCTCTTAAAAGTTGGTAAAACTAATGCCATTGTACTTCCAAAGCGTGATTGGCGCTCCCACATAAGCCCAAAGAGGTTCCACACCGTTCTCATCTTTTTTCCTTTGCTGCACTCACAGTATTATTTACATTACCCACCCTCTAGTTGCTGGTTCCTCTGGCAGTTAAGTAGTTAATTTGTCCTGCATGAAACCCAGGAACACCATTGGGTCTTCAGAATTCACACCCGATTGGATGTGGAGTAGGAAGTGAACTGCTTTAATCTCTCTCTCTTAAAAGTAGCAAAGGAGGGAGAGGTAGTAGGTGGTGTGATACCTTTTATTGGACCAACAAGTAGTTGATGTTACAAGCTTTTGAACCTCTCAGGATCTTTCATTCATAAAAGCAGTCGGGATATAGTGCCCTCGCATTTTACAAGAGATGGTAAACCATAAATTCTGGGCTGGGGGAACCTGGCCTGCTAACTCTGTTTTAATTTGCAACAGGCAGGTTTTCAGGATATGCCTTCTTCAGCACAGGTGGCTCAATCAGTGGCTCAGTAAAAGACAGCCATCTGTGCTGAAGCACGGATATCCTAAACACGACATGTTGGTGGTGGCCTTGTGGATTGGAGTTGCCCACTCCTGCTCTAGCAGATTCCAGTTTTTTCAGCTGTGCAGTGTTTAAATTGTAAATATTGCAATTATTCCAGAGTTCCAACTTAATTTTATGTTGGTGTGGCGGGGAGGAGAATGGAAACAGACCATTAACCTCTCCACAAAATGAGCATCGGTATATTTGCACATACATTAACATTTACACATTGTCATATATTAGGTAGCTAAAGATACAGTATATCTTTTAAAAACCGTTTCAAACGCCCCCAGCTTCTTAGACTAAGGACCCGCTCCCTCCGTCAGCGCTCCCGCACTGCAGACAGGCGGGGCGCTGACATACACAGACCACGATATGCGGTCTGTAGGGAGCGGGAGGTGGGCGGGAGTGGGAGGCTTGAGCGGGAGGGGGGGCGTGGCTTGAGCGGAGGGACCCGCTACTCTTCCCCCCTCCCTCCCTCCCTCCACGGGATCGAGCTGCTGATTGAAGGTACAGTAAATAAAGCAACATACACACACAGGCACTCATACACACACGCAGGCACTCATACATACACACACACACACACAGGCACACACATACACAAACACAGACAGGCACACACACACACACACACAGGCACTCACGCACACACGCACACACGCACACATACACAGACAGGCACTCACGCTGCTTTCACTCCACACTCCTCCCCGCTCCCCGAAGCCTCTCCTCCTCCCGAAGCCTCCCCTCATTGGCTCACAGCCACACCACGTGACGCGTCGAAGATAGGGATCACAACTCTCTTGTATCGCTAGCAGCTGATGCGTCACAGCGTGTAGTGAGCTGTGCAGCCAGGGGGGACCAGGACAGGCTCGGGAGGATTCCCCTGCTGGTGGGGAACGCCCGTGCCGCCGGGCGCAGCGGGTCCCAGCCCTTAGGCTGCGCTTATAGTGCCTTGCGACAGCAACGTCGCTCCAAAACAAATGCAGCCGCTGTCGCAAGCACTTATAGTAAGCGCGACGCGGCCAAAAATTTGGTAGCCGGTCAATTTTGATTTAGGCTGTTGCCACATGTGACAGCCTCTGAACAAATCAATGGCCATGTCGCTAGCAACATCGCTGCAAAGCGAAACTCAACTTTCGCGGGTGGCAATGGCAACAGGTGACGTCATCCATCGCGTCGCCGTTGTGGGCACTATATGGGCAACCTTAGAAAAAATATATTCTGATTTTGTTGCTCTGACTCTGCATAGCAGTGACAAGAGCCAAGTTCTAAAGCCGCGGATATAGTAGGAGTGCACGCCTGTCAGCCACAGCGACGGAGAGGCGTGGCGGAGGCATGGCCGTGGCATCAGCGGTGTGCCGTCATTGGCTTAACTGCCCACGAATACCAAGCCATCGCGCGACAAACACAAAAATTGTTTGTCTCGTGAAAATCGGACGCACCGTTGCGCTTCCTCTCGCGCTCTATGGCCTGCCTCAGAGGTACGGCCTTTTGTTCGCACGGCGTATGGATGCAGCCTAAGGCTGCCACAATAGAATAGGTAATAGTGTATAGGTCAAACAGATGTGTATGAAATGATTTCCCAAAAGTCTATGCAGACCACTGGCTACTTAGAAGAGGGCTTTGTTTGAATATGGTAATCTATTTCTTTTTTTGGCAACTGTAAGTTTAACATTCACAACCATCATATCCATCCTCAAAGGGCAGGAAGTCCAGTTTTTATAGCTCGGGATCACATTCACATTATGTCATGTAGCTGCACCTGATGGAAACTGGAAATAACCCGAGCAGGAAGAGTTGCCTTCCTGTGCTGAGCCATCATTTCCAAAGCCGTGACAAAGCTATCACCACACTGTACATCGGAAATAGTTACAGGATGATCTATGCTGCGCAGGAGTTATGTACATTACAAAAATATTGGCGTCAGTGAATTAGTGTGAACATCATCTGTGTGTCATTTTTATATGGAGGGCATTGTAACAACGTCCCAAGATTTGCAAAATCAGATTTTCAAAAAAAAAAAAAAAATGTTTAAAACAAGTGAATTGTTATTGCATGATTTATAGCTTTTATATGACTAGTCAAATTAAATCAGGTCCTTTCTTCAGATAAAATAACAGAAATGCATAATTTCAACAAGATTTTGATGACTGTTCAGTCCAATTATGAATAATATATAGATATTTATAGTGTAGGAATTATAAAGTACTACCTTCCTTTTTTATTTGGTGGGCAAACCAAATCACGAAAAATTCACCTGGGAAAAAAAAAAAGGACTGTATTCTCTGGGTTTTAATCAATGGAAAGACATCCACCTATTTCTCATACAAGGTTTTTGTAACGGCCAAGAGTCAATTACTACACAATATTAATATACATGTTTCCAGTAATATCAGACGTTTAAATTAGGTTGTGAAGATTTTTTTTCATAACTCAGGGGACTCTTAATGACATTTTAGTTTTTGTATTCTTTAATACTTACATGCAAATACAACTGTATGCTCATCTGCATGTCTTAGGCAGGTCTGCAACCCCGCCTTTCCCCATTATCACCCAGCATACAGCACTTCCACTGCAGCAAGGGATTCTGGGAAATGACATGCAAATGAGCACACAGCAGAATCAGAGGCTCTACTGGTTTACGGTCAATAAAATAAAAAGAAACCAGCACCTCTTATTATGATTTTTTGGGGGGGGGTTCAAGTTGCTTTTGCGTAACTTTTTCATTCTGAACATGTGCTTAATTGTGAAATATTGATGAAAAATGTTCAAGGTATATATTTTTTTTTTTATGGATCCATATCTACTCTGGCGAAAGAATTTAGCGGCATTTTTTTTCAGTTACTTTATATACAAACCTGCTAAAGAGAGCCTGTTTACAGGCAGTCCTCGGTTATCCGACACAATGCGTTACTCAAAATGGCGTTGTAAAGCGAAACGTTGTAAAGCGAAACACGTTTTCCCATAGGAACACTGTTTAAATGAAAGGTTCCGTTCCTGAAGGCATTTTTAACACTAAAATACACCAAATATTTTATGCAGGCAATAAGATATGCAGCGCACACATAAATTATATAGTGCATATACTGTATTATATATATAATATAACATAATAAATAATATATTATATAGTATAATATAATATTATACGCTCTTACGACGCTTTGCAACGTTGTTAATGTGAATGTGTATATATATACACACATACACAACGTTGCAAAGCGTCACAAGAGCGTTGGATAAGCCATTTTGGCGTTGTAAAAATGAATATAGGTATGCATTGCATAGCGTTGGATAAGCCATTCGTTGTAAAGTGAAGCGTTGTAAAACGAGGACTGCCTGTATTTAACTTAACCATGTATATTGTCCTCATAACCCTGTGTCCAGGACATCCTTGGAAACAAGAGGTAACTCAATGTATTATTTCCTAGTAAAACATTTTATAAATAAATAGAAAAACATCCAGCATTGGATGTTCTCCAATATTTTTTCACTGAGCTTTTATGAGTTGGGCATTTGGTAATCTACTAAAATACAGTATATCTCAAAAAACTGAAGCAATTGCTTAAAATGTTGGAGATGCTACAAAAAAAAGGTAGTGCTTTCAAAACCATTACATTCTATGTTGCAAAATAAGACTGCAAATCAGATTCAGTCAAAATAGTAAATGTGTAGAATA
Organism: Ascaphus truei; assembly: GCF_040206685.1. Lineage (NCBI taxonomy): Eukaryota > Metazoa > Chordata > Amphibia > Anura > Ascaphidae > Ascaphus > Ascaphus truei. Next base: position 135,094,413 of record NC_134483.1, on the reverse strand, counting down.
ATTCAGCATGCTGCCATTGTTCAAGAAGAATGCCCAAGTATTGAGAACAGAATGTTAAACAGAGCAAGTCCCTTTATCTTATTTTTGGCAGATGGCACACAAGACACAAATAAAGTTGTGTCTTTCTTTTTAATGACCAATTGGTGGCAGAGCTCCAGTACTTGTTCCACTCTCCCAAAAGTACTGGTAACTATTGTGTACACCCTTAAACAAAAGGGAAACCCAGCTGGGACTATAGACCCTGTATAAAAAAAAAAAGGGTGGACAAATATACAAAATAGTAAGGAGTCAGCAATTTTAATAGGCTCAGAGGGAAGAGGAAAGGGAGGTGGAGGGGAGTTTGTCAGTGTGTGTCAGAGACACACTCTTCCCCCTAGGGCTGCAGCCCCACTGGCGCTGACCACGCGGTGCTTGTCGCTTTTAGTTACATAAATCTTTATGTGCAAGTCCCGGCTTGCACGCACGCTCACTCATGCTTGGCGCTTGAGTAAACAAAAAAAATGTAAGTTTCAAGTGCGCTCAATTTGCCCGCAACGCCTCCCGCCACCCCCTGCGCGTTTGCGAAATGTTGCAGCCCAACAATGTGCATTGAGAGCATGGGGCGGGGCAGAGTACTGGAGGGCTCAGACTAGAGCACCCCCCGCACTCATGCTGCCTGCCTCCTGCTCTCAATGAGGATTTCCTCCCCCTCCCCGAGTGTCACAGCAGCAACTTTCAAATCACCGTTGCTGCCAGTCCCAGCGCGCCAGATCCGTCTTTGATGTCGCGAGTCAATCATTACTGCGCTGGTGGTCAATTTAAGGCGCCCAGAATTTTTTCAACCCCCTGTACTAAGCAATGGTAATCCATAAAATACCATCTGGCCCATTAAAGTGAAAGGTTATAAGGGTCTTCCAGTGCAGGAAAGGACTCTTATGGAATAGTAGTGCTTAAGAAATATGGGCCATTACCGTTAGATCCGTTGAATGTTTCTTTTAAAAGGAACAGTTTCCCATGCATGTTTATTTGTTCAATTGTTTTTTTTATAATAGAATGTCTGTTTTCACCTTTCCAGTTTTTTTCCCCTGCTAACAGATTTTTAAACTACATTTTATTCCTATTAAAGCTGCAGTTCAGTCTTTTTTTTTTTTTTTTTTTACATTTATTTTTTTACTTCAATAGTTTCATGTGTGCAATCTCTAATTAGCTAAAGAACAGTATAGCTGCCAGTCAATTCGTTTTCCATGTATTGATAGGTCGAAATTTGGTGACATATTAAAAGCTGGCATTTGTTTATAATCTGCTTGACTGGCAGTGGAAGCTCATGAATATTCATGAGCAATCCTGCACTGACAAGTGCTAGAGGGAGGGCAGGGCTGACAAAGGGGTGTGCCAGGGCTTGTGACAGGACATGAAGGGGCAGTGCCTTAGCAAATGGTTGTTAAAATAGAATACAAGAAAATTGGTCTTTCAAAGTTGTTTTTTTAAAAACAGAAAATGCTAAAAGTATTTTTTCTTACTACAGAACTGATTTATTAAAAAAAACACACATGCAGGATATTGACTGAACTGCAGCTTTAAATAAGCCCGAACCCTAAATTAATAGGACTGCTAATTCCCTCTTTTTTGGTAGACTTTTCTCATTAAACCTCTTAGACATTCATAGACTTCAAAGAACCTTATGAGAGAAGATGAAGATTACACATTGTGTTCCGATACGATCCTTGTGTTTTTCATGAAAAATAGATATGTGCGGGCTGGTGGATTGAGAGAAAGTGAAAATAAACAGGAGGCGTGGCCATGTGAACACAAAGGCTGCGCTTATAATGACGGTGTCACTATGTGCACGTGCGGCACACTTCAGTACTTGGCTATAATAGTGAACCAACTGCCTGTGCGCCTGCCGATGTTGACGCGGCAGCATTTTGAGAAGGAAATAAATGTCTTCGCAGGTGGCTGCCGCATGACGTCAGCTGGTCCAGCCAATGAGGTCGAAGTTTGTGACACGTCCGCCACACTATGAGCACAGATCGCCTGTGCCACAGCAGCAGAGCAAGGATGGAGCTCGCACACTCGCAAACAAGCGAAGTGTACGAGCTTGGCCTAAGGCAGTGGTGCGCAACCTTTTTTTATCTACGACCCCTAAATTTAAATGTCCACTACACGAGTTCCCCTGCCCGTGACCCCAAAAACATTATAGGATTAACTCTGCAGGGGTCCCTGCTCTGAATGGCACCCCAGCAGCATTAATCTTCTGACTGAAACTACAGGAACTAACTTGCACTACAGCAGCAGCCCGTTTCTCTCTCTCCTCCCTCCATCCTTGCTGCCTCTCCCTCTGCCTTCTCTCTCCCCTCCGGCAGCCTGGATGACGTTTTAGATCCCCGAGTATGGGCATATCCATATTAGGGCATTCATGACGTCATCCAGGCTGCCGGAGGGAGACACACAGCAGGTAGGGAGACATGGGCTGCTGTAGTTAGTTTGTAGTTGGAAGATTAAGGCTGGGATTGTACAGCCAGCGTTCCTGCTCTCGACCACGTGTATAGTCTCTCGCACGCCTGCAGCCCCAGCGATCTGTGAATATGGCTGAAGGAGATTGGGGAGGCGATCTGGAGTCGTTGCGGGGGCATCACAAAGCTGTTTCGCCCTCATTGGCTGAACCAGGTCACGTGACGCCGACGTCAGGCGGCAACGCTTGGAAAAACAAATGTGTCTTTTCAAATTGCGGCCGCATCAGCGCACTCCATTGTGGTTGGCAAACGAGCGTGCAGTCGCAGGCTGTATAATCTCAGCCTAACACTGCAGGGACTCTTTCAGAAGTAGGGACCCCCGCAGAGTTAATCTTCTAATGTTTTGGCGACCCCCACAAATTTTACAATGACGCCCAAGTGACCCACAGGTGCTAGGAAAAAATAAAAATAAATACACTTGGTAATAATATGCTACACTTGAGCACACTTTAAAAAGATGTCATATTGGGTGGAACTGTCCCACTTGGAAATAAAGGATCAGTTCTAAGTAGAAAAAATAAATGCCAATTTATTTATGTCACAAACTTCTTAAGGTAAAAAAAAAAAAAAAAAAAAAAAAAAAGGATTTATAGAAAAATATATTTACAACTTGTTATATACCGCTCGCCACATAATCGTGTAAGTATCCTAAGTGGTGTAGTAACATTCGGTGCAAAAGGGATAATGATAACAAACAGACACATACAAGGAGACAGAAATTCTCCAACAAAGATCCCAGTTAGCTGCACAACAAGACCGAAAATATATTGAGGGTTTAGTAACCCCACCTCCTAATAGATAGTTGGGCTATGAAGGGTGCCAATAAGTAACCGCTCCCAGCACTGTGGGAGGACAATTACCACTAAAACTGCCCTTGGGCAGAAAATAATAAAGACTTTAATGTTATGCAAAATACGGCGCGGTAACACAAACTCAGGACAGAATAAAAACACTTAAAACTTAAATCACGGGTGAAATAGGGTACAGGGATATCTAGGATAAATCCAACCGAATACAGGTAAGTTTTAACCCAACCCTAGGCAGAGTGGTAGTTCACATAAATAGTAGCAGGGAACCATATATATAACACAGATGCATCCAATATTTGCTGGGTCCCCACCTGATGATACTCGTGGATGTGATACTGATAAGCAGTGTGCTGCAGGTTCCTAAGCACACATCAGCTATAGATGAAAAAAGAGCCTGCATAGGGTATTGTGTGTTTGGTGTGTGTCTATAGCAGAGTATCTGTCAGCATAATTATATATATACACACACATGGATCGAGAGTCTCAATCCTGCACCACACCTGCTATCTGTGGGTGCCCCTATACCCCTATGAGGTGATGTTGTGGTCAGCCTGGGGTGCCGTATGTTATATCACGGAGTCAGTTAGGGTGTCGCTAGGTAGAAATATACCTCAGTGCAATACTGCAATATCGCAACCCTGTCCCCAGCTCGTCTGCAATGGAAGCAGGTAAAGCTCACCACAAACACAAGCACACCACAGTACCTTCTAATCGAGTGCCAATACTCTCAATATCTGCACACAGAATCTGCAATGCAGCAGACCCCACTCTACCCGCTCTAACAGCTCAATGCTGGAACTGCCTCACCCGTGATCCCTCCTCCACGACGTCAATGCGATGACGTCATGCCGACGTACGTTTCGCGCATGTGGGGCTAGCACTTTCTCAAGGTGGGAGGTGATAAGCTGAGTTGCGCTGCCCTCCTTTATACCTATGTGCCGTGCGGCTCTTAAAGGTACCTTAACCCTGTAGGCTCTTAAGGTGAATGGCCCAGCAAGCATACATGTGTGTAATTATAAATGAATGAATAAACAAGCAACCAAAGGGGGGTGGTAAAACTGTGTAGTGAGTCAAGTTACTATCCAAGGCTATTGTTATGTCCATGCAAGTGTACAGTAGTGTTTGCATCCTTTGCTCATAGTATACTGATAAATACTCAGTTATACTATATAGTGTGGTGAGTAATATCCAAAATCAGGGTATCTTTCTGATGCCCATAGGCTACATCAATCTGGTACGAATACAACCCCTGGACATATATGTAGGGGCCACTATAATCATATGCCCGTGGTATCATATGTGGGTGTAGGAGTGGTCTAACCTGGGCTGTCCGCCCGTACGGTCAAAACGGACATCTAAGTTTAAAGCTATATACCAGGATCCCCCTAAACCCGAATTAGAGATGTTTGATTAATATATGCCCAAGGGTTGGTGGGTGTCTCTGGTGGCCCCTTACTATGTATAGATGAAACTCAGACTTAGGCCCTCTATGTCATGGAATAGTGATCCATTGCTGACCACAGTTATGATCCCACACTAAATAAATGAGGTGTAGATGTATCCTTCATTTAACCCCATTGGGCTAAGTGTGTCAAGTGTGTATATCCCTTTACATTCTGTCTGCAGTAGGATCCTATTCCAATCTCCCTTCCGCAGGCCCCACGGGATATGTTCAATCCCAATAAACACCAGATGGTCACAATTGCCTTGGTGTTGATTGATAACGTGTCATGCCAATGGTGTATCTTTAGAATTCCTTACGGATCCGAGATGTTTGAGTATCCTGGTCTTAAATTGTCTAAAAGTTTTACCCACATATAGTTTCCCACAGGAGCAAATTATCAAGTAAATCACTCCTTCTGTGGTACAGTTGATGTATTCCTTGATTTTAAACGTATGTGTCTTATTAGTGTCCATGAATTCCGTAGTTTTCGGTACATATCTACACGCTTTACATCGCCCACACGCATATGAGCCCTTTGGTTTATGATCTAACCAGGTTACCCGTGACCTGACCTGAAAGTGGCTTCTCACTAGAAAGTCCTTCAGATTGCGACTCCTCCTACTAGTGAGTTTAGGTGTTGTAGACAATGCCTCTCTCAGGTCCACGTCCTCCAAGAGGATGTGCCAATGTTGGTTGAAAATGCGGTAAATTGAACCCCATTGATCACTGAATGTGCCAATAAACCGAATTGGTTTATAATTGTTATTCGTGTCTCCTGGTGTGGTATTAGCCAGGAGTTGTGTTCTAGGTGTACCAACTGCCCTATTATACGCTCTTTTCAAACTCCCCTTTGAATGACCACATTCCAGAAACCTGTTTGTCATGATATTGGCTTGTTCTTTGAACTGTGTCATATTTGAGCAGTTGCGCCGTAGGCGTAAATACTGGCCTGTTGGGATTGCCTTAATTACATGTTTTGGATGCTGACTCTCCGCTCTTAGAAGACTGTTCGTTGCTGTGCTTTTCCTGAAAATAGTGGTTTCTAGCTTTCCCTCATTATCTTTGGTGATAGTTAAATCCAGGAAATCTATGCTAGATAGACTGGAGACCATGGTGAGTCTGAGGTTATGCTGATTGATGTTAAGTATCCCAACGAAAGCATTCAAAAGATCTAACGTACCTGTCCATATCATCAAGATGTCATCAATGAACCTTACCCACAGTTCAATAAACACCGTATATGATTCCAGGGCATCACTGAAGACCACCGTTTCCTCCCACCAGCCTAGATATAAATTGGCATATGTGGGGGCATAGGTGGTCCCCATCGCGGTACCCTGGATCTGATGATATTTGTTATTGAACACAAAGTAGTTTTTAGTTAGGGTAAGGTCCAGTAACTGTAGAATGAAATCGTTGTGTATCAGTAGGTCTTGCCCCCTTGACCTCAGAAAATGGGCAACAGCTCGCATACCAATGGGATGCGGAATGCTGGTGTAAAGTCCCTCCACATCGAGACTCACCAAGTACGTGCTGGGACTGATAGTAACATCCTCAAGTTTACATAGCACGTCTTTGGTATCTCTAAGATGGGAGGGTAGGCAGCTCACAAAGGGACGCAATAGCTTGTCAATATAGACGCTGGCATTGGACGTTAAATTCCCAATCCCGGACACTATTGGTCTCCCGGGAGGTGGATTCTTCCCCTTATGTACCTTAGGTAGATGGTAGAATGTGGCTACCTTTGGATGTTTTATATAAAGAAACTCAAACTCTTTATTGTTGATCGCTTTGTTTGTCTTGCCTGTCTCTAGGATCGTTAGTAATTCTTTTTGGAAAATGATAGTGGGGTCACTATCCAGTACTCGGTAGCAAGTTCTATCCGCCAATAATCTTAAACACTCCATGTATGCAGATTTATCTAGTAGCACCACATTGCCACCCTTATCCGATGGTTTGATCACCAGGGTATCATCATTACACAATTCCCTGAGTGCCTGATGTTCTTTTATATTCAAGTTGTATTTACTAGTCTTGTTGTCAAGCCTCTCTAGGTCACGTGTGACCAGTTCAGTAAATACCTTAACTTGGGCACTAGTTTCCTGTGGAGGTGTAAAGGTGGACTTTGCTTTGAATTGTGTAAACGGACCCTCTCCTGCTGGTCTATCACTTTCTGCCAGCAGGTCCTCAAGTGCTGCTAGATTCTCTAAATCAAGAGGATTCAAATCCTCAAGCAGTGTGTTGGCATTATTTCTCTGTTGTCTCCTAGTAAAAAATTTGTGAAGAAGTAGTTTTCTAGAAAAGAGATTCACATCTTTCACAGTTTCAAACAAGTTCATCTTGCTGTTTGGGCAAAATGAAAGTCCCTTCGCCAATACCCGCAGATGATGGTTATCTAGTAATTTAGAGGACAAGTTTATGACCTGTGTGGGTTCTGTTTTTGTTTGTTCTTTCTCTTGTTGGGTTTTTTGTGACTTGGATCCTTGTACCCCCACACTTTCCTGTCCCTCAAGTAATCGTCTCGATCCCCTCCTAGTCCTCCTCCTATGGTGTTGCTCAAATAGGATGGGCCTTCCAGATCTAAAAAATTGCAAGTACTAGTAGAGGGCACCGGGGTGGTGGATGGTATTCTCGTTCCCTTCAATGTTTCCTGCTCTAAATCGCTTGCTGAGCCCTCCCACTCAGTAGAGGAATTCAGTGCTGTCTGATGTCTTGAGTATTTATTCCTGTGTTTAAATATTTTATACTTAAAGATGCGATTCTCCTCGAAATCAGTTTTATCCCTTAGATATTTCCCATGTTTCCTCTCTTTTAATTCTGCTATGAATTTATCCACTTGAGATAACATACGGCACCCCAGGCTGACCACAACATCACCTCATAGGGGTATAGGGGCACCCACGGATAGCAGGTGTGGTGCAGGATTGAGACTCTCGATCCATGTGTGTGTATATATATAATTATGCTGACAGATACTCTGCTATAGACACACACCAAACACACAATACCCTATGCAGGCTCTTTTTTCATCTATAGCTGATGTGTGCTTAGGAACCTGCAGCACACTGCTTATCAGTATCACATCCACGAGTATCATCAGGTGGGGACCCAGCAAATATTGGATGCATCTGTGTTATATATATGGTTCCCTGCTACTATTTATGTGAACTACCACTCTGCCTAGGGTTGGGTTAAAACTTACCTGTATTCGGTTGGATTTATCCTAGATATCCCTGTACCCTATTTCACCCGTGATTTAAGTTTTAAGTGTTTTTATTCTGTCCTGAGTTTGTGTTACCGCGCCGTATTTTGCATAACATTAAAGTCTTTATTATTTTCTGCCCAAGGGCAGTTTTAGTGGTAATTGTCCTCCCACAGTGCTGGGAGCGGTTACTTATTGGCACCCTTCATAGCCCAACTATCTATTAGGAGGTGGGGTTACTAAACCCTCAATATATTTTCGGTCTTGTTGTGCAGCTAACTGGGATCTTTGTTGGAGAATTTCTGTCTCCTTGTATGTGTCTGTTTATAGAAAAATAGCAGTCTCCCCTAGTTAACGCTCCCCATGTTTTATTTTATTTACTAGATGGGGACCAGGGGTGGTCCTCCAGAGCTGTCCATGCTAATTTTAGCTCCAGGGCCCTGCATGCTTCCCTAGATACTTACAAGTGAAGTTATTGGTATTGTTTGTTTTCAACTGAGGATTTAAATGGCCGTCCAATAGGAAGCCACAACCGATGTTCTGGCTTCTTGTTGGCCCAAGATTTAGCAGCCATTTTGTTTCCTCTGGAGGGAGATTTAAACATGGTAACTGCACCGGTAAGTAGGCTTGGATTTGTGGGGTCCTGGAGCTAAAGCAAGCATGGTTCAGCTGTGTGTAACCTCCAGTTCCCAACCTGTAAAAAGTAAAAAAAAAACATGGGGATATATATCTATATATATATATAGATATATATATATGCAAATATAACTGTATGCTCATCTGCATGTCTTAGGCAGGTCTGCAACCCCGTCTTTCCCCATTATTACCCAGCATACAGCACTTCCACTGCAGCAAGGGATTCTGGGAAAGGACATGCAAATGAGCACACAGTGTCACTTTTTGCCTCAATAACTATTTTTAACATGGTTCCCTATAGGCTTAAGCTTGCTGCATGGTCACAGCTCTGAGCACAGCCAGGGTTAAGGTGCATACCCAGAAAACCACCCACAGACAGCTGTTTCGACCATGATGGGTCTCATCAGTGTGGGGTTGATTTTACTGGGAATGCAAGAGAGGCTATGGGATAGGCAAAACCATAATACTGAGTTAAGTTATGGTGAGTAAAAAAAGTGACAAAAACCCTCCACAGGAAAGCAAATATGCAAATATAACTGTATGCTCATCTGCATGTCTTAGGCAGGTCTGCAACCCCGCCTTTCCCCATTATCACCCAGCATACAGCACTTCCACTGCAGCAAGGGATTCTGGGAAAGGACATGCAAATGAGCACACAGTGTCACTTTTTGCCTCAATAACCATTTTTAACATGGTTCCCTATAGGCTTAAGCTTGCTGCATGGTCACAGCTTTGTGCACAGCCAGGGTTAAGGTGCATACCCAGAAAACCACCCACAGACAGCTGTTTCGACCTTGATGGGTCTCATCAGTGTGGGGTTGATTTTACATAACACACACACACACACACACACACACACACACACACACACACACACACACACACACACACACACACACACACACACACACACACACAAAGTAGCAACATGTTCAAAATCATTTTTGTCAGTTGTGTAGCATAAGATATATAGGCTAAAGCTGTTAAATTTCGGGCATTATTGAAATCCCGGCTCTCCGATTGGAATTTTAACCAATCAGTAATGGCCTGGAATCTTTGGCACCCTGCCAAGTTTTTCAGCCAATCAGCTTTCAGTTCTCATTCACAAAAAGAGTGAGATCAGCTCTCAGACAGTGGACGTGATTGGACAGGAGGCAGCAGCAAGGCACTGACTCCACCCCCACCCTGTCTGCAGAAAGCTGCGCGCAGGAGAGTGAGGAGAAAGGTTTGTGTCTGTTTTGTGTGTAAAGGGTACAGCAGAGACACCTCGCTCCCCCCATGCTCTACCCCAGCGTCAAATGATGCGCAGGGTCATGTGACATCACATTGCCGCGGTAACATGACACCGTGTTACCAGGACGAAGCAACGCGGGAAGGTAAGTGGGTCATAGAGGCCTCGCGCGGTCCCCCGGCATTTAATTTAAATGTCTGGGGGAGAACGCGGGGTCTCTATAACTGCTGCTCTCCCCCCCCCCCCAGTTTGCGGACCACTGGTGTAGAGAGTGGAGGAGGGCTGAAGAGTGTGTTTTGAGGTGTGTCTCTGCAGTTTTGTGGGTTTACAGGGGCTGCACTATGTTTGTGGGTGTAGAGGGGGGCTGCTGTGTGTTTTGGGAGTGGCACTGTAGAGGGTGGGGGAGGGCTGCAGTGTGTTTTGTGGGGGTAGAGGAGGGGGGCTGCAGAGTGTGTTTGTGTATATAGAGGCGGTGTTGCCGAGTGTGTTTGTGTGTATAGAGGGGGAGGGCCTTCAGAGAGTGCGTGTATGTGTGTGTATATGTATATGCACAATTTCCTTTTAATATACTTGCAGTAAAAGCAAAAGAATGTAGATAATCCTGCTGATAAAAAAGAAAGAAAAAAAAAATCAACAAAACTACAAAAGTGTATCTTTTTTATGAAAAAAAAAAAAGCCTACATTTAGCCTAGAATAGTAATAATCCCCTCAGAACAGGGCATTACTGGCCAATAATGCCCTGGCTGGGTTAAAGTCCCTCAGCTTCACCTCTGGCCTTCAACTCTGCCAGCCTAGGTATTATTGGCCAGTAATGGTCTGTTCTGAGGGGATTATTACTGAAATATTGACAGCATTCTCTCTCCTCCCCCACCCCCCCCCCCCCAACTCATTACACCTTTTTAATGAGTTAATATATTAGGCTGAGCTCAGACAACCTACTACACTACGTTGTGCGCCTCTGTCTGCTGGGGGATTTGTGCTCATCCCCAGCAGACTCAATTACGTGACTTGAGGCGGGACTTGCATCATCCATTTAATTTAAAAAAAAAAAAAAAAGAGCGCGCGTAATGTGATTGGCTGGCGAAATACACGTGACGCGGCTGCCGCTTGAAATTACAACTTCAGTTGTATCCTTCAAGTGCAGCATTGTCAACGCTGTACTTCGCCGTCGGGAGTCGTTTCTTGTTTGACAACTCCCATTGTCAAACCTACAAGAGTGCCGAACGTGCGCGCGCCGCGTAGCAGCCTGAGTGGGGCCTAAAGCTTACAATTAAAATATTAACGCAGTTCGTCTCCAGAGACCCTCTTCTTCCTATACGGACTTTTTTTTTTTAAATGGGGGAGTGAGTGGGAGGAGCTGCTTCTTTAACTCTGTGACTGCCCTATGACTGCCTCTTCCACTGGTGTCATTTGCATGATCTTCATTTGCCAGGGGGCTAAAAATACTGATGAAACAATGCAATGCATTTTCTAATCCTTTTAAAAGATGACACTGTGTGCTCATGTGCATGTCATTTCCCAGAATCCCTTGCTGCAGTGGAAGCACTGTATGTTAGGAGATAATGGTAACAAGCAGGGTTGCAGATCTGTCCGGGATGTGAAGGTGCTCACAAGTGATATTTTCATTTTCCAACTTTTATACAAAGACAAATGGAAAATCACAATTAACAAGCAAGGAATGTGGTAAGTAACACATTCCCAGCTGCCTGCCAGAAAGGAGACCTCTGTGATGCCTGATAACACTCTGACTAAGTGGTCTCCCTAATCTAGGTCTGGTGAATAGGCAGGAAACATTGTGACAGGCACACAGTAAGGCTGTATCTCTAGGGAACTGAATCTTGATCGACTTGACCATCTACAACAACGTACATCTTGCTTTGTTACGAGAGTTTTATTCCCCAAATATCACTTGGGTGCTATTGAAAAGTGCAATCTTTCATCCTCAATTCTGAAATAATTGACATTAAAACCAATATTATTTATTAAGTAATAATCCTCTCAGAACATTTGACATTGCAGCGCCATGATAACGGGACGCTGAAGGAGGGGGTGCCGCTGGACAGGCAAGAGACAGTTAGAGGTTCCTGCGCTCTTCCTCCCCCTCCCCCCCTGACAATCAGCTTTAGGCTACGTCTATACTCAGGCAGACGGAGCGGAACGGAGGGGAGGCGCACACACGCTGCAATATACTCTTGCTGAAGCCTGAGCTTTTTCATGGCTTTGCAGGGTATGCAGCGGGCGCGGCAATGAAAATTTGGAGGCGTGTCAATGACGTTCCGACGGTGACATCACTTTCCTACCTCACATCCCGATGCCATCGCGCAAAAAATCACTTGTCTCTGTCTTCTTGAATTTCGCGCCGTTGTGAGCTCCGTCTGATGTGCGCGCTGGCGCCATCTATAGGCATCCTCAAAGAGGACAATAGATGTGATCGCGCAGCGTGGGTGCGCCTCCGCTCCGTCTGAGCAAGTATAGACGCAGCCTCATTGTTGTGGAGAAGAGCGCGGGCGGGGCCTCTATAACCGCGGTGCTCGGTGCGATGGCACCACCATCAAGCCATCCCTGATATTCCTTGTGTATTAAAATAGTAAATACACTAAAGCAACTCTCCACACACACACACACACTTTCTCCTCAGTGTCTCCTGTGCGGAGCTTTCTGCGGGGAGGAGGATGAGTCAGTGGCTGGCTTGTTCTTCCTATCCAATCACCTCCGTTGTCTGAAAGCTGCTCTCACTCACTGTATGACAAGGGACAGCCGATTGGCTGGCTGGAAATCAAAGCTTGGCAAGGGGACAACAATGGTGGGCCATTACTGAAAGAATAATGCCCGGCATTTTAAGTTTAGTATATAATATTAATAATAGGCTAAATTGTAAAAGTCCTAGGCATTATTGAAAACCCTGCTCTGATTGAATAATGCCTGGAATTTTTGACCATTCTTATGGCTCAGAATTTAGCCCCTTGCAAAAAATGTATTTTCTAGCCAGCTTCCACGTGTCATGCAGTGAGTGAGAGCAGCTCTCAGGGTGGGATAGGATAGCAGGCACTGAGAGAGAAAGGAGAGAAGGAGAGGGAGCTCCACACAGGGGAGACTGAGGCGAAAGTAAAGTGTGTGTGAGCAGACGTGTGGGGGCTGCTGTGTGTATCTGTATAGAAAGGGCTGCAGTGTGTGTGTGTGTGTGTGTGTGTCTCTCTAGAGGGGGCTACAGTGTATGTGTATCTGTACAGAGGACTACTGTGTGTGTCTGCATTGAAGGGGGCTGCAGTGTGTGTCTAGAGGAGGGCTACAAATGTGTGTATGTGTATGTCTAGAGGGGGACTACAGTGTGTGGGTGTGGGTGTGTATGTGTGTCTCTAGAGGGAGGCTGCCGTGTGTGTGCCCACTAGGGCATAATTGGCCAGTAATGCCCTATTTTTCAGGGATTATTACTCCAATAAGCCTTTTTAAAACGCTCTGCTGTGGCTCTAATGTCACCTTTATTTCATGACAAGCACAGATATCTGCTTGTAATGTGTAACTTTAGGGAATAAAAACCATGACAAAATGTCCTACTTGTCAATGCGAGTTTAAAAAAAAAAAAAAAAAAGTGAGACAATGTTTAATATGAAAGGATATAATTTAGGATACATTCAAATACTTACAGAAGTTAAACACACACACGTATATTTTATATATATATACATACACACACACACACACACACACACACACACACACACACAGTGGTCGACAAATCACCAAAAAATCTACTCGCCACGCAAAAAAATCTACTCGCCACCTAGTACCAAACGTGTGCTGCTTGGGCCAATAGGAGCTCGCCACGATGTTAAA